>NC_056734.1:782746818-783046818 GCF_019279795.1 Protopterus annectens
GTTCTGTGTAAATGGTGCAGGACCTTGGTAGTATGCTGGCTGGGGATTCCCTTCTTGTGCTTTTCTCAACTTAATGGAATGGCCATATCCTGCTGGGGCCATACCTCTCAGCTGTACAGATACACCCAGGTTATCCAGAGGCAGAACTCATATATCTGGTCAGTTTACATTCACATTGTGGTTTGCAAGCAGTTATGTGGCAATTCATTCATGGGTTTGCAGTCAGGGGGTAGTATGGGAAGACATTAGAGTTTCAGACTTCACACACTCCGTGACATCCATGCTTCTACACCCCCCTCTATTATTCTCTCCTCTTCCTAACATTATGAAAGCAATATCTCAGACATATCCCTATAGTTGTGCCTTTATCACAGTAGTATTTATGGTCTGGTCCACAGTTCTTGCAGTAGGACATGGTGAGGCATGCTACTGGCATTTGTCAGCATGGTCTTGCATTTGTTTTCTGTTTACTGTGTTAATTTGTTAGTTAAGACACCCTGACATTCTGTACATTGGCACTATGAGTGAGACATGGGCCTTTGCCAGAGGACTGTAGGCCATTTGAGAGTGCTGCAGGCCATCTGTAGCAAGCCTGTGCATTCTGCCACTCATACGTTCCCAGGCTGCAAGCCAGTGGATTACCCTGGGGTGACAGTGGTAAGTGTTTGAGGTGTTCATGTCAATCCTTCCTGTTCATACTGATCCATGAGTCTGGATGTAGGAAGGTTGCTGCTTACAGCTAAGGACACACCTCCATGGGACACCTATTCAGCATGCAGCATCATGTACGTATTCCCATAAAGAGATGGAGTCATGCTGTACTCATTACCTACAACAAGTTATGACCTGTGATAAGCCTGTGGCTGATAGTGAGGTGAGCTGACTGCATGTGTGATATGGGAGGTACTGGCACCTGACTCACAGATATACTGGGGACATTCCCCTTATGCTGCCTTGTGTGTGGACATGGGCAGCCTGTCATTACTTTATAACTGTGCCTTTTGTGGTCTGCCAGTGATTGACCAGACTACCAATGTTCCATTCTAGAGGGACAACTAATGTGATGCTAACTTCTATGTATAATTCCAACACTGTGTGCAGTTCACAGTTATTTTATATGCACTCTGTGTAGGGTACTTCCACCTGTGTACTGTTTCTATGCCTGGGCCCCCATTAATGCCGTGTCCAGCTTTCCGACAGTGACAGATATTGACATCTGGGCAGTGAGTATGTACAACTGCTGACATGGGTGTAGCTGAGAAGCAGTGTGGTTGGCACTGCAGTTGTTGGAACATGGCCTTGTCTACCACAGTACTGTACCTAGGCTATGGAGACACAACCATCCAGGCCTACATGCTGACTGCTTCCAGACAATATTAAACACACAACAAACATACCACACTGACCCCTGCATATTGTACACATGCAACAATCTATCATGTAGATTGGGACAGCTTTGGCAATCTGTGCTCCAGTGATATTACTCCTCACACTTACATGTTACTGCATTTCTACATGGGATTGTGGGGGTGGGATGCACACCTGAAGACTTTAAACATTTCCAATGACTGTACTGGTATTTCAGTTACTCTGCTGGCTTCCATTTCATATTGTATTGTGACCTATCATGTAGAAAGAAAGGATTTCAGTAGAGTACACATGTTGGATTTTAATGGCATACATTTCAGTTTCAGACTTCTTATACTTCAGAACTAAAATGCAACTGCCGGACCTGTTGTATGTCTGTGTAGCTGTAAAGGGTGGCTGTTCACCACTGACATCATTTGGAGGCCTTATCCCAGCCTTTCTTTATGATTATCTACACCTGTCCTGCTGGGTGAGGCTGGTGGTGGGTATGTGACTCTCACTGACATCCATGTGAGTGACCTATAGACACCCACAGTTATTTGGGCCACCACATGTACTGCGGTGGCAGTTGTCTCTTTGTGTAGTACTGCCTAGTATGTTGACACGAGTATTTGTTATGGATTTCCTGCTGTCCCATACAGCTGTCAGCTGTCTCTTGCTATCCCATTCAGCCACCCAATTCCCTTGCATGCTTGCATCCATACCATACAAACAACTATCACAACATACTACTCCATTCACTAATTGATAGAAAGAGTGACTTACCTTGTTGCTGGGCCAGTATTGAGGATGGTGCTGGAGGGCTGACTATTTCAGATGCACACAGTACACTCCCTATATATGGTAAAGCACAGGTAGTGTCATGTTTGGCATCCATTTTACTGCATGTGCTAGTCAGAGAGATCTATCAGTCCCTGGGTCCCTACAATGTCAGTGTGTGTGCTATGCATTGCCTCTTTGCCAAGGCCAGGGCATACTGGACACACCTCCATCTGCTTACAGTGGCAGGCTCAGGATGTTCCTCCTCCGAGTCTCTTTGTGCCTGTGGAGGCCTTGGCAATGGTGGCGATCTGTGTGGCCCTTTCCCATTTTGTTCCTGCTGCAGCTGTTTCCACAGGATCATATTGTATAGCATGGCACATACTATGAACATTTGTCCACATGTAGCTGCAGAGTACTGCAAGGCTCTACCAGATATGTCAAGGCAGTGGGACCTTGACTTGAGCATCCCAAACACATGCTCTACAATGATCCTGGTTTGGGTGTGTGCCTCATTATGGTGTTCTTGTGTGGGTGTGTGTGCATTTCAGATGGGTGTCATCCTCCACGGCACCAGTGCGTAGCAAGCATCCCCACTAAATGGCAATACGGGATGTCCCCCCTGGCAAAACGCTGATACAGCTGTGAGGAATGCCAGATGTGGTAGTCGTGATAACTTCCAGGGCAGCCAGCATGCACATTCATGATAATGCCCTGGGCATCACACATGACCTGGCAGTTGATGGAGTGGAACCCCTTGTGGTTTATGTAGACCCTACCCTGGTCACCAGGTGGTGCTTTGATGTGCATGTGTATGCAGTCTATGGCACCCAGCACCTCTGGGTAGTCTGCTACATGGTGGAAGAGATGCAAATTGTCGGTCCTCTCCTCACAGGTAGTGGGGAATTTAATGTGCTCCTTGGCATGTGGTCACATGGCATCCAGGACCTGGTGGAGTATCCTGGATACAGATGCCTGTGAGACCCCCATTATATCCCCAGTTGGTCTTTGGAAAGTACCTGTAGCTAGTATTCTTAGAGCTACACATACCTTGGTATCCACTGGGATGGGTTCCCCTCTGTTTATTCTAGATGTGAGGTGAGGTAAACAGAGCTCCACAATTTGCTGCAGTATGTCCCTGTCCACCCTGTAGTGCTCTACTATATCCAGATAATGTATTCCCTGGTAGGTTACCCTGGGCCTGAACACTCTTCTCTTCATCCTCATAAGTCTGGGGTGGTGGTCAGCATTGTCCTCTTCACCACCCTCAGCCTCTTGCACATACTGATATGTGAAAGCAGCAGCAGCCCCTACCATTTTGTTAGTTTTGTTAGGTAAAATGCCCCATTGGTGTACACTGATGGTGTAGAGTTTGTGGGAAAAATCAGACTGAAAGGTGTTTCCATTGTTTATAGTGGTGTGCTGCAGATGCTGCCTGTGTGATTGGTTGAGTATGATACATTCCACCTGCCAGCTCTATTACTTGTATTTGAGTGCCTCTCTTCTGCTATTTCCCTTTTTTTTCTTGTTCCACTTGCCATTTGCTGTATTTTTTTTTATTTTTGTGGTTTAAATCCCGGTGTGCGCCATGCAAACCCATTTAGGCAAGGTAAACAAAGCTATGCAGCCTCAGACACACCCCCTTGGTTATATATACACAGTGCTGCAATTTCCTTTTATTTGTTTTTTTTTTGTTTAAGACCTAGTGCATGCCAAAAATGTCCCTTCCTGGATACGAACAAGATCTTCATTTCATGGTGTAAGATATTACAGCCTCAGACATACCCCCTTGCTTAGCTGTGCTTAGCTAAGTGCAAACCCAGTCAACAGAGCTCCAGTGTGCTTAGAGCAAGTATTACACACCCTTTTCATGTTAGTTGCTCCTTCTGCCTACACAATCCTGTTTTAGCACCTACATGGTTAGGTACAGGTTTTGGACTTAGAATATTTTGTGATTCAGTAAACTTCCCCTCATTTGCATACCCCAATGCCCTAGCCTATAGATACTGCATTGACACGGGGCCTTTCCCCTTGACAACCACTGTCCCCTGATATTGTTTTGATTCTGCATGTCATAGACTATAATGGCAAAATGCAGATTTTCTTTAAACTTGGGTTTTCACATTTTATTTATTTTCTGCACTATGGTGTTTGCTCATCGCTGCACTAGGCTTAAATGGCTGATTTCGCCCAGAAAACAAAAAGTTATTTTAGATTAAAATTAAATATTTATTCATGCCAATGGCCATATATTTGGCCATTGGCATGCCTAGAGATGTAAATACATGCTTTGATTTGTGCCTTGATGCCTCCATTTTCTTTCTTTCAGAAATGTGTTCAGTTAGTAACTGAACACATTTCTGCACCGACACTGTTCCTGCATTGAGACCTGGCAGCTTCTTGAATCACTAATTCACCTCATTTGCATGGTTTTCACTAGCAAATGAGGTGATTATCATACCTCCCAGTCTTCCATGCAGGAGCAGTGTAGACAGGCTCGTGTACGTCGGATCAGCTGTTTACTGAATCGCTCGGTGGCCGAACTCAATTTAGGAACTGCTACACTGTTCCTGCACTGGGTTTTAGCCTTCATGAATCTTGGGGAAAGTATTTCTCTTGGCAGAGGCTATAATTTCAGTATTTGTGAAGGAATTGCTATAAAAAAGAAAACTGACCACCACAGCTGAATAAAAGTCAAACAGTGTTTAATTAAATAAAACAGGTAAGTGCTTTCATGGCACATGCCACTTCTTCAGACCATGAGAACTCCATTAAAACACTTATAATTTAAATACATACTGTACCAATACAATCAATGAAAAAGGTCATGTGACTTCAAAACTGGCTTTAAAGAAACACTCCCCCAGATTCAGCAAGCTCTGCATGGAGTGCAGGAATAGTGCAAGAGCTGTTGCATGCAATAAGGCCAAAGAGTGATCCAGGAATGAGCTCCCGGGATGTGCACGAGTGCACCTACACTATTCCTGCATGGGCACCACTGCTATATGCTGATTTTCGCATTTGCTGGTGAAAACCATGCAAATGAGATGAATTAGCAATCCAGGAAGCAGGCAGGCATCTGTGCAGGAATAGTGTAACCTGCAAAAATGTATTACGTTACTAACCAAATACATTTCTGCATATTATAAAATGGAGGTATGACAACTCCAAAGAAAGCAGGTATTCAATATAGTAGGCATGCCAATGGCCAAATATATGGCCATTGGCATGAGAATTAGTCGGAAAATTATAAAAAATAACTTTTTTTTTTTGGCCGATTTCGGCCATTTAAGCATAGGGCAGCAGTGTGCAAATGGGATCAGCCCAAAAATAAGAAAAAAATTGGAAATAAGCTTTTAAACCCAAATCAGCATTTTGCCATAATAGTCAATGACATGCATAAGGCAACAATACCGGGGAATAGTGGTTGTTAAGGGGGAAGGCTCAGTATGAGTGTGGTAACAATGAATTAGCATTCTGTTTTATGCAAATGAGGGGATTGACACTGAATCACAAATTTCCTTTCAGTGTTAGCTTGCACCCAACCTTGTAGGTGCAGCAACACCATTGTATAAGTATAAGAGGTAGATGACCTCATAAGGGGGAGTGTCATGCATGCTGTAAGCTTATTAGAGCTCTGCGGCCCATGTTTCCCCTTAGCTAAGCACAGCTAAGGAAGGGGGTGTGTCTGACACTGCATAGCAGTATTTACATTATCTAAACGGGTGTGCATGCTGCACACCATGTTATAAACAAACAGAAAAAAACAGGAAATAGCAGCTCTGTTCACATCTGAGCACTGGGTATGTGCGCCGGACCTCAGGGCTTAAACAGGAAGGCAATGGCAAGGGAAAACAGCAATAGGAAGGCAATGAAAGAGAACTAGCATAGCTGGCAGGTGAAATGTATCAAAATCAGCCAATTACACATGGAACAGCCTAGCACACCACTATAAACTATGCAAACACCTTCCAGTCTGTTTCTTCCAACAAACTCTACACCACCAGTGTACACAGATGGGGAAATTTTACCTGACAAAACTAACAAAATGTTAGGAGCTGCTGTTGCTCTCATACATCAATATATGCAAGAGAATGAGGATGGTGAGGATGTGAATGCTGACAACCAACCCACAGTGTGGAGAAGGAGAAGGGTGTAACCTACCAGGTGGCTACATGAGCTGGAGATAGTGGAGCACTATAGGGTAGACAGGGATATTCTACAGCAAATTGTTGAGCTGTGCCGGCCATGACTCCACACAGAACCACCAGAGGGGAACCCATCCCAGTGGGTACCAAGTTATGTGTAGGCTTAAGAATACTAGCCACAGGTACCTTCCAAATGGCAACTGGGGATATCATGGGGATCTCACAGGCATCAGCATCCAGGGTACTCCACCAGTTCCTGGATGCCATGTCAACACATGCCGGTGAGCAGATATATTTCATCAACACCCGTGAGGCATTGACCATCAATATGCATCTCTTCCACCAAATAGCAGAATACCCTGAGGTAGTGAGTGCTATAGACTGCATGCACATACACATCAAAGCACCACCCGGTGAGCGGAGTAGGGTCTACAGAAACCGCAATGGCTTCTCCTCCATCAACTGCCAGGTCATGTGTGATGCCCAGGGCATTATCTTGAATGTGTGTGCTGGCAGCCCTGGAAGCTATCATGACTCCCACATCTGGCATATGAGACAGCTGTACCAGTCATTTGCCAGTGGGGACAACCCATATGGCCACCTAGTGGGGGATGCTGGTTAAGCACTGGAGCCATGGCTGATGACACCCATCTGAAATGCACACACACATGAACAAGAACTCCATAATGAGGCACACGCACAAACCAGAATCATAACAGAGCATATGTTTGGGATGCTCAGGTCACAGTTCCGCTGCCTGGACATATCCGGTGGAGTCTTGCGGTACTCTCCAGCTAAATGTACACAAATGTTCATAGTATGTGCCATGCTACACAATATGATCATGCGGAAACAGCTGCAGCAGGGACAGAATGGGGCAAGGCCACACAACCCCCCACCATTGCCAAGCCCATCACAAGCACAAAGGGATTAGGAGGAGGAGCAACCTGAGCCTGCCCATGTAGGCAGAAGGAGGTGTGCCCAGTATGCCCAGGCTATGACAAAGAGGCAATGCTTAGCACATACACTGACACAGTAGGGACCCAGGGAATGACACCTCTCTCTGACTCACACATATAGTAAAAGGAATGCCAAACATGACACTACCTGTCCTTTACCATGTATAGGGAGTGTACTATGTGCATCTGAAATAGTCAGCCCTCCAGCACCGTCCTCAATACTGGCACAGCCACAAGGTAAGTCTTGTGATTTTGACAAAAGCACTTAACTTTTTTCAATAAATTTTATGGATTTAGTGATGCAGTGATGCAGTGATAGATTGTTGCATGTGTACAATATGCAGGGGTCCGTGTGTTATGTTAGGTTGTTGGTTGTTCAATATTGTCTGGAAGTGGTCAGCATGTAGGCATGGAGGGTTGTGTCTCAGTGACCTATGGCCAGTACTGTTAAAGACAGGGCCAACCACAATGCTTCTCAGCAATATCCATTTCAGCAGTCATCCATACTCACTGTCCAGATGTCAGTATCTGTCACCGTCTGAAAGATGGACATGCCATGAATGTATGGACATGCCATGAATGTAGGCCCAGACATACACACAGTACACAGGTGGAAGTACTCTAGACAGAGTACATAAAATGTAACTGCTAACTCCACACAGCTTTGCAATTGTACATAGAGATTAGCAGCATATTAGTTGTCTATGTAGTATGGAATACTGATGTAGTGTGGCCAATCAGTTGCAGACCACAAAAGGCACAGTTATGAAGTAATGAGAGACTCCCTATGTCTCCTCACAAGGCAACATAAGGGGAATGTCCCATGTATATCTGTGAGTCAGCTGCAAGAAGTTTCCATATCACACATGCACTCAGCTCACCCCACCATCAGTCACAGGTTTATCACAGGTCATATCCTTGCTGTTGGGAATGAGTACAGTATGAACCCCCCCCCCATTTCTGTATTGGAATACCCACAGAATGCAGCATGCTGAAGAGGTGTCCCATGCAGGTGTGTCCCTAGCTGTAAGCAGCACCCTGCCAGCATCCAGACCATTGGATTAATATGGACAGGAACTATTCCTATTAACACCTTGCACACTTACCCTGTCACCCAATGGGAATCCAATGGCTCACAGCCTGGGAACGTAGGAGTGACAGAATGCACTGGCCTGCTACATATGGCCTGTATCACTACCAAATGGCCTACAGTCCACTGTCAAAGGCCTGTTCCTCACCCGTAGTGCCAATGTATGTTATCTCATGGTGTCCCAACTAACAACATAACACAGTCAACAGAATACAAATACAAGGTCATGTTGACAAATCCCAGTAGCATGCCCACCATGTCCTACTGCATGAACTCTGGTACAACCCCTAAATACTGCTGGGATGAAGGGACAACTATACGGATACTTCTCAGATATCGCTCACATAATGTTAGGTAGAGGATAGAATAACAGAGTGGGGGGTGTAAAAGCATAGACGTCGTGGAGTGTGTGAAGTTTGAAACTGTGATGTGTGCCCATACTACCCCTGCCTGCAAACCCAGTAATGTGTGGCTACAAACCTGCTCATAAATCACAATATATGAGCCCTGTCTCTGGGTAACATGGGTGAATCTGTACAGCTGAGAGGTATGGCCACAGCAGGATATGGCCATTATGTTATGTCAATATATGTACAAGAAGGGGATCCTCAGCCACCACAGTAACAGGGTTCTGGGCCATTTACACAGACCCATCAGCAAGTGTCTGCAGCTAACCCTCCAGAATGGCATGAGTGTGCAAGACTATGTAGGCTGCAGACCACAATACTGGACACAGCTTCATTCATCTTGTATTTCCCAGGAAATAACTGTGAGCAAATAAGTATATCTGTCAGTAGTTGATGACATAATACATCACAGTGTAAAACAGTACATATGTCTGAATATCTCTGCTAACACCAACCATGTAACACAAGCAGCACAGACACAATAGTTACAGTATCCCACTATCTGTCACCCATTGTGACTCCATATTGTCAACCTATCTACAGGTATCCTGCAGAACCAGGTTGCTAGCTTTAGGTGTAGAACACCAAACTCCAGACTGAAGTACAAACTGCCTGGAATGGATTCACACATTTAATACAGAAGGTCATACTGGGCATGCTCCTACACTTAGATAAATGAAACCAATGTCTGACAACACAGTGGAATATACATATCTGCCAGTCACAGATGTCTGTGCACACACACCACATTGTATACTATTCATGCATTGCACACACATTGGATAGAAATACGCACACATATCCAAGCCCAACACACTATAGTATGTCAAACATACACACACAGAGATGTGGGGAAGAGAGAGACAGACAGTGACAGAGATATTTCCATCATGAGGCCTGTCCCACCTGCCACGCAACCAAGTGGCCGATATTACATGATGTACTAATGTCAATCACTGTAGATATTGCTTTTGGTAGCCCTCAGTCCTATAGTGCCTGTGGTGCTTGTGATAACTGTGTAACATGATAGTACAAATCAGTATTCATCTAGCATTTGTATACTCAGTCCTGTCAAATGTAAAGTTGTGTATGACTGAGTGTGTGTGTGTGTGTGTGTGTGTGTGTGTGTGTGTGTGTGTGTGTGTGTGTGTATGTGTGTTTCCAGATGAATGGTTTATGGCCCATTCAAACACACTGCATTTTCTATTGCCCATGTTAGCATGTCTGCTGATGTCAGTCTCCTTGAAATAACCCTCTGGCCAAACCTTAGCCCTTTAAGCTGTGTTGCGCTTGCGATACATAAGTAATACTGTAGTATAGAAAACTAGGCAGGTAGAAGTTCTATTCCCAGACATGGCAACTGTGAAACTCTGTGTGTGTGTGTGTGTGTGTGTGTGTGTGTGTGTGTGTGTGTGTGTGTGTGTGTGTGTGTGTGTTTGTGTGTGTGTAAAGATGAATGATTTGAGGCCATTCACAGCCACTACACATCCCATTGCCCTACTTTAGCATGCCTGCTGATGTCAGTCACCTTGAAATAACCCTTTGGACAAGGGCCAGCCCCATAAGCTCTGTGACACGTGCAATAACTGCATAATGCTATACTGTAGCATACTATTTAGGTAGGAGTTCTACTCCCAGAGATAGCAACTGTGAAACTGTGTGTGTGTTTGTGTAAGAGTGAGTGTGTCTTCGATGATACCTATTTTTATGGATGTTGACACTTACTACTCTCCCCTTACCCCTCCTTTAGCACTGCTGCTGATGTTAGTCACCTTCAAAGATACCTGTGGAGAGCTCTCCAACATATACGCTCCATGCCACTTGTGATAACTGTGTAATACTGTAGTGTAGTATTCTAGTTAGGTAAGAGTTCTAATCCCAGACATAACAAGTATGAAACTGTGTTAGATAGTGTGTGTGTCTTTGATGATACCTGATTTTATGGACATTGACACTTATTGCTCTCCCCTCCCCCTCCTTTAGCACTGCTGCTGATGTTAGTCTCCTTCAAAGATACCTGTGGAGAACGCTCGAACATATGAGCTCAATGACACTTGCAATAACTGCATAATACTATAGTGTAGCATGCTAGTTAGGTAAGAGTTCTAATCCCAGACATGGCAACTGTGAAACTGTGTGTGTTTGTGTGAGTGAGTGTGTGTGTCTTTGATGATACCTGATTTTATGGACATTGACACTTTCTACTCTCCCCTTACCCCTCTTTTAGCACTGCTGCTGATGTTGGTCACCTTCAAAGATACATTGGCACAGCTCTCCAACACGTAAGCTCTATGGCACGTGGCATAAATATGGAACAATGCAGTAGCAGTAACTGCATTGGTATGGGTTTGAATCTCATCCATGGCAAGTGTGTGTGTGTGTGTAAATATGTCTACATATGTATGTCTGTACCTCAAAGATTTTTGCCCCGTTTACACCCAGTACACATCTCAGAGCCTGAATTTAGCAGTCCTGCAGATATCATCCACCTTAGAAGTACCTGTTGCCAACCCTAAACCATGTAAGGTCAGTGGTGCATGTGGTAAATGCATAGCATATTGGTCCAGAAAGATTGTTAGATAGAGGTTTAAACCTCACCCCTGGCAAATGTAAATGTGTGTGCAGGGTAAAATTATTTTTGGGATCTCTCACCCACTACATCACCTAATGCCAGCATTTACAAGGGCTGGTGATATTCCTTACCTTAGAAGTACCTTGGGACAACATCTATACTATAAACTCAGTGGCACATGCAATAAATATGGTATACTATAATAGCAATACATAGCTAGGTAGGGGGTTGAATCTCAGTACTGGCAAGTGTGTGTCTGTCATCCATATCCTGTGTGGAGGTTGCTGTAATTGTTATAACAACAGGAACCATTGTGGGGTGAGATTTGCTAGATTATTATATTGAGGACTTAGTATATGTCACAATGTCCACCTTACAAAGACAACAGATGTCAAACACCAGAGTGGTCGGTGTAGACAATCCATAGACCTACATGTAACATTAATGATTGGAGAGCAATGTAGGCAACCCTTCTATTACTCAAAGAACACTCTCCACCCACATCTCATACAAAAACACACGTGGCTAGGCAACAACCACTATATTGGTAGTTCCCTGCATATTGCCTCACAGATAGTAACCACGGTGTGATTACAGTGGACTACATGCCTGTTGACCACAACAGTGCCACTGACTTCAGAAAGTACTTTGATGTGTTACATCTCCTGACTGAGTGTATGTTATCCAGCAAGTAAAAGGACATGGCACCCTGTTCCATCACCTCAGTAGGCAAATAAATGTGTACAGTGGCCCTTTAGCTATGTTCCCCACTGAATGCCTGCAACAACTGTAGAGTCTGCAAATGTAACCCACAAAGGGAATAGCATGCCTTATACCAGTGGTTCCCAAACTTTTTCACTTCTTGGCTCCCCTTGCTGAATCCAGGTTTTCCCAAGGAGCCCCCCCCCCCAATCAAATTCTGTAAGACAATTTTCCATGGACTGGCCAGCGTGCGACGCGGTTAAAGTGCATATTTCATTTATTTATTTATTTGACATTTGTTTAATGAGGCTGCTCGACTGGACTAGGAGACCTAGGGAGAAAATCTCAAAAGTACAATAAAAAGACAATTACAAAAAAAAGTATACATTCTGCTTAACAGCATGACACTGATCTACTATGGTTGAGAGGTAAGCAAACCTAATGGCAACCTTATTAACTTTAAGTTTATAAGAGAAATATTTAAAATCTATCCCTATTATTTGGCTCTGTCCAGCATACCTCTCAACTGTATAGATTTTTGCAGAATGTCCAGATGTTTGCCTAACATTTGGGTTAAGAGAGATGTCAACATTTTCATCCTTGCCAACTAGACTAGTGTAACAGAAAACACAAATTGCATTGCATTAATTAATACAATTACTATGAAATAAACCATCTAGCTTTAGACTGATGTATTATGCAGCAGTGCAAAGTTACTTATGCCACTCCGCCCAGAAAATCTTGAGTTCACACAAAACAGGCCTACGTCTCATAAATAAATGGAAAAAGCCCCAAAACAAAGCAGTCACACTACTCCACACCAAGTGTCTATGCTCTGTACCTACAGATAACATGACATGCCAGCTATCCCACACCTAGTGTCTATGCTCTGTACCTACAGATAACATGACATGCCAGCTCAGCAGCATTGCCGCAAATCTCATACTAATTTCAGTTGATTAACCTGCACATATATCTGGATGACAAAGACACATTATCTATATACTTTCATCATTTGCAAAAGAATAAGGAAACAGTAGGTATTAGCAAACAGCTTACCCAGTAATAAATGATACAACTAGCAATCTTCTTCTGATGTACTGTGTTCCTAACTCCACCCTGATACACACCCAGAAACTAGCAAAACACAATCCTGCAGCAAACAAAACAGCCAAGTGAGATGCTTACCCTTCTTTTCCCGTGTCATGGGACCAGGAAATACACAGAGATGCAAAAGAAACTGCATAGGCACAACCAATCAAATAACAGATAGGCGACAGTCGCCGGATCCGTCTAGGACCAATAAACAACAAATAGGCCAATTGCCATTTTGTGGTAGTATACCCAAAGTGTTAGACTGAATAGGTCAGAAAATGTAGTATGTATGGGACTAGCAGAGCCCCTTAGTCGTATCTTGACTTAGAATGTACATAGTTTCTCTGTCATTATGTATAACTACCAGCCTCAGACATGGTGTTACTCCATACGTCAGTAAGCGTACACTGTGTACTATAGAGAGAGTATACATAAGGAGGAGTAGCAAATGAATTGTAAAATAAATAAACCAATAAAGAACTTAAGCTTGCTAAAAAAAAAAAAAAAAAAATTTGCATTCATAATGTTCCCCTCTCCACATAGAAATTTTTATTTTATTTTATTTATTTTTATTTTACATTTGTTAACCGGGCTAGTCTAACTGGATATATTTCTATTTTCAGTAGAGGCCCGGGGAGAAATGCTCCAGTGGCAACAAATAAAAATTGAAATTAAAAATTAAAAATCAATATTAATACATAGTAAATGAAAGGATTTCAATAGAAGATTACTAAAAATACAGGAAGTAATAAGAATACTAAAAAATAACAGGAAGTAATAATAAAGAAAAGTAGGTATTTACAATAGTAAAGGTGACAATATGTACGGGATAATTTATTATGCAGTGTGATTCATGTGGACTATCAGTGCATCAAACAGGATAGGGACTTCAGAGCATCAAGAGGGATAGATTACACCAGTATGTTGAATTCTGTTCAGCAGTTACAGTCCTGCTTCAAGGAATGTGAATTAAGTAGTGGTTCAAGAGGATAAAATATCTATAGTGAAGCAGAAGGTTAATCAGGGTTGCTGCAGGGGCATAACCAATGTGTTTTGAGGTGTCTTTTGAGGTTTTGTTTAAAGAGAGGCAGTGAAGAAGTTAAAGTTAGTTCATTAGGCAGTAGGTTCCAGTTTTTTCCCACAGAGTTGGAAAACAGAGAAACTCCAGCCATGTTGTTAGACTTGCTTATGCTAGCAAGAAGTTTGCTAAAAGAGCATAGAGAATTTAGATTTTTGTAGGGGATTATGAGATTGGAGAGTATATGCTCTTCACAAATAAAATGAATGCAAAAAGGTCCTGTAAGAAACACGAAGGCTGCCAGATTGTTCATTAACCCTTCTTTAAAAGTTCTGTAGAAAGCTCCTGACATAAATATTAAGCTTCTTTTCACACTTATTTTACATTCATTACATGTTTGGTGATGGGGAGAGTGACTGGCAGTCGAAATGACTTAATGTTTATCTTTAACAAGGAGGGGGACAGGCAAAAATCAAAATGATGTTATGGAAATATAAGTTGGATGCTGTACGGGCATGTACATATCTCGTACCTGCATTTTTTTCCTCTCGAGTTGTATCAGCAGGTTGGTAATTTTGGAATTAGTTTAAACAGAGGTGCACGTGCAGATTCATTGATCCCTTTACTTTGGTTTATTGAGGTAAATTTGCCTTGACAGTTTGTTGCTATATCATGTGTGCTGAACATCAGTTTGTCTGTTCTCAGACTTCGCAGATCACAGGATTCAGCTAGCAGCTAAGCTAAGCTTCGCAGCACCCCTGTGATGAACGCGGCTCCCCAGGGTCCCGTGGTGCACAGTTTGGGAACCCCTGCCTTATACACATGCCCTGTATGGACAGATGCCACTAAGTCCACTGAATACCTGTAACATGCTGTCAATCTAGGTGTAAGCACGACCTCAGTTACATAGCCAGGTCTCACCAAATGAGGTCAGGAATGCTACATCAGAAGATGATAATCTGCCCACACAACATGGCCCAGAGACCTCAAGTAAACTTCCACATGTCAAAGAACATGCAAGTGGGACATGTGCACAACCCAGACGCTGTCCATGTTGTGCAATATAGATCACATACATGGAAAGCAGTGCACATCACTGGGTACCCACAATAGTAAGCCAGATAAGTGGATGGTGAATACAATATCCACCCCTGGGGACAACTCCAGAGACTACAACCCTGAGCTACACTGGGGACTATTGTCATGTGGCCTGATGTCAAGGTATTCCCTTGGCCTAGCCTTGTAGAGCCTTCAGGCCCATTCACCTACTACACACCAGTGAAACAATGAGCCTATGGATCTCAGTACTGGCAAATGTGTGTGTGTGTGTGTGTGTGTGTGTGTGTGTGTGTGTGTGTGTGTGTGTGTGTGTGTGTGTGTGTGTGTGTGTGTGCGTGTGTGTGTGTGTGTATGTGCATGTATACATATATCTACATATATACATATATCTACACACATATGTATATATATAGATATATATATATATATATATATATATATATATATATATATATATATATATATATATGCCCGCTGTGGTGGTGCTGCGGTAGCATTGTCACCTCACAGTAAGACGCTGTCCGGTTCGATTCTCAGCTAGAGCTAGAGCATCTTCTGCGTGGAGACATGCGTGAATGGGTGTACCTTTGTTGAAGGTTGTGCGTCAGGGCTGGTAACTCGGGACGTAAAAATCAACTACCAAGTTCCACTGTGGTGACCCCTAACCAGGAAAAGCCGAAAGACACAAAATATATATATATATATATATATATATATATATATATATATATATAGATAGATATATAGATATATATCCATATCCTTATTATGTGTAAACATGAGTGTTGTATATACATTCTCAGATGTATTCAACCATATTTAGCTGATATGTGTATATTTAGATATAAAAACATAACTGATTCAACACTATTTTCACTAACACATAGTAAACAATTGTAGTAGTCAAAGCAGTTCACTAATATTCAGTACGTGTACTGAATGATATATTTGAACAAGCAACAGACATTCATACAGATCAGATGGCTTAGTAGTTAAATGCTGTGACTATAGTATAGAGGGGCCTGGGTGCAAGGGCTGTTTATTTTGTTGCTAGGCAGAACAAGGACTGTTGGATACATAGTGGTTTAGGTGGTTTGGAGCAACTTTAAGCAGGTTTGCTTGGGTTTGCACAAAGGTAAGCAGTGCTAATGTATGGTTAAGTGAAAAGGCTTTACTTACCAGTGCACAAATGTGCTTAGCATTTACACTTAAGCAATGCTTACACCTGCTAAGTATAGCTCAGACCTTGAAACCAGTGATCGCATGACATCTTTATTAAGTGTATCTAATTCCATGTACATCAGATGCCTCTATGTGCTGTCATTACAGTAGCAAGGGATGTGAGTATACTGTATGGAACACCTGAGTATACATGGTTAGTACCATAATCTTTTCTCTATGTATGTGTTTCATACATAGGCAGTATCCCAGGTTATATGCAGTCACACTTTCATATATTGTATCATTATGTTACTGCTTTTAACAGTGATTTTCCAAGCAAGAGTAGATTGCAGATTGTAGTACTGGAACCGTACACCCCACATGCAAAGTTGGACTCTGAGTACTGACTATCATGTTCTTGGTGTCTGAGCTGTATGTTATTAAGTATCTCCTATTGGATATTGATCTGATATGTGGATATTAACTGTAGACTACTATGTGTTTAAGATATGTCATTGAGGGCTGCTATCATGTAGTAATGGCATATCCATCAGTGTCAGATGTCTATCTGTCAAAACATTCATCCTAATGCATAACATGTTGGCTAGCTAATTTCTGTCTGTCCTCCGTACAGATGTGCAGATGTCAGGTATTCATCTTTGCTGCTTACACGCAATCTATGATTGACTGACACTGACATGTCTGCCCAGCTGTGTTATGAGTGCCACAGCTAGGAAACCCCACCCTGTATGCAATAGGTTCATAGATTCATAGATTAGTACTAAGCTAACTGCCCTTCTGAGCCATTTTAAGCCTAGTTAATTATCCCTTGTGAGGGATTCAAACCCTGCACCTTGTGCTTGCAAGGCAAACACCTTAACAATTAGGCCACCTCCCATGCCATAGATACCTCAACCAGACTACCACATTCAACACAGCATGCATGGGTACAGGTCTCTAACCCCAACATTGGCCATGTTATGTAATATATGTTGCATACATGTCAATTGAAGTACCTCATTGGTCCTCTGCAAGATAAAACCAGATGATTGGATGTTGAATTTAACTGTCACCCTGAGGATCACTCAAGTGGCATTGGTTGATAGATGGCCTGCTGATAAATGTGAGGTGGCATGATACCAGTGTACCCACATGCCCTACTCTTCTCACCTCTCCATGGACATTAGCCTGGTACACACCTAGGAATACCTGCACCTATAGACCCCAGTACTGACAAATGTGTCAATGTGTGATTGTGGGTACGTCAGAGCATTATCATGGCTTTCAGTGAGTACAATATCTAATGTGGGGTGTAGGTGCCGGGTATAATATCTTTATCCCATGGTACCCCAGTACATGTCCCAAGGTCCACTGTATGAGGACTGCTGTCACCATCAACCATACAGGCAACTGATTACACTATACAGCCTAATGATGCATATGCTGTGTGAAAAATCTCTGTAACAGAATGGGCTCACTGACAAGGTAGTTAGCACTGCTAAACCCAGTTCTGTCAAATGTGTCTATGACTGTATGTGTTTGTCAATGTGTATATGACAGTATGTCATATTTTGTGTTGTTCATTAACACCCAGTACATCCCCATTACCATACTGTACAAGTCCTGGTGATGTTCTTCACTTAACAGGAAACTCGGGACACACCTCACCCTAAAAGCTCTGTGGTGTGTGCAATTAAAGCCAAACACATTAGTAGCAATAAGTACCTAGGTAGGGGTTCTACTCTCAGTGTTGCCAAGTAAGTGTGTGTGTATTTGAAGGGATCTACTTCAGTTTGCAGAAAACATATATCCCAGGAGATCATTTGTCTGAGAACTAACTGGCAAAAGGTAACATTTCAAAGCAATCATCTTGTGGAAATATATTCAAGCAAAACTAGTAGTGGATGTGTAAATGCCCTCTTCCCCACTGTACAGCTGTACAGTGATACAGGAGTAGGTATATATACATGGGTGCGGTTGTTGTGGCCACAGCAACCCACATTGGGGTTATTGTTGTGGCTATCCCCCTACTTAGTGTGTTGTTATACTGTACAGTTTATGTTAACAGGTTAAGAAGTTGTTAATCACACTATGTGTGGTTCTACGCCACCCCACACCCTCCAATGTGGGGAGCTGTGCCACCCACACCAGCACACCTATATTTTCCATCTCCAGGATTGCACTACATTGAGGGAGAGGACCATTGTGAATGACATTAAACTGGCAAACTGATTATTTCCTGATGTGATGTTTTGGCAATTTGGTCTGGGTGGAATTACATAGACCAAAATGAGTTCACTGCAAATCGAAGTACATTCATGTGAACAGTATTCTCTGTGTATTGCATCAACACCAAAGCCTATGTGTGTGTGTGTGTGTTATTCATGGACATTTGGTGTGTGCCACCCAGCCACTTACAGTTGTCCACTACAGAGGAGCTGCTGACATCAGCCACCATGCACTCACCTGTATACACCCCTCAGACCTATCAGCCATGTGGCACATGCAGTAACTGTTATACAGACCTGTTACCTGTGTTCAGCTGTACCCGGGGTATGACACGGGTCTATATTAGATCACCAAACACTTAAAAAAGTGAACGGTGAATAATCAACCCTATGTAAGCGAAAGCTTAAAATATCAAAGCAACAGAAACCCAAATGTATTCCTAGGGAAAGAATTTGGTTGTCTGTCTCTGTTGCTTCGGTATTTTCAGTGCTATGGTGGAACATAACAGGTCAGGATCAGGTAAGTGTGTGATTGTGTGGATGTGAGTGTTTGTATGGGTTAGGTGAGTTAGGGTTAGGGTGCAGGTTAGGTATGTGTGCGATTGTGTGGATGTGGGGGTTAGGGTGGGTTAGGTGAGTTAGGGTTAGGGAGCGGGTATGGTGAGTGTGCGATAGTGATGGACCTTAGGGTTAGGGTTTGGGTTAAGGTAAGTGGATAGATAGTCATGTGCGTATAGTTTAGTGTAAGGTTTAGTATAAGGTTAGGTGTCAGATTTTAGGTGTATGTGTGTGGATTGCTGTTTGTTTGGTGTGCTTGTGTTGTGTGTATGTGTTTTGGAACAGCTAATTTTTTTCACTAGGAAAAAATCGCTGTTCTGACAGTTTGAGATTGTAAACTTGCACTTACATAGGGTCGATTAATCACCGTTCACTTTTTTAAGCATTCAGTAATCTAATATAGACCCTATGACACAGTCAATGTGTCATCACAGTGCTACACCTCTTGTAGGACAGGACAGCAGACCGACATCCTGCTGGCACATAGACACCTAGAACACAAACAGAATACATTATGGAGACCACAGTCAGTGTTAATAACAGCTATAATGCATCATGGCTGGACAGCTACACACCCTGATGTGTAAGCATTAATCATTCCAGCTGAAAACATGTTAAACAGCATTACATTGCTAAACCTTAGGACATTCACCCTGTATATCAGAACCATAGCAGTATGTCCCTGCATCGATGGCATGGATGACAGGGATGTGGCATAGGTATCATCATATGCACAGGGTGTATTGTGGGTTTGCCAGAGGCCTAGACTGAGCCATTTGGTTGACATCATGTGTGTGGGTTAGGGGGTTCTTTATTAAATGGGCTGTGCAGATGTGGTGTGTGTATGTATGGAGGTGTACTAGCTGTGTTGGTGAAGTGTGTGTGTATGTATGCACATGTCTGCCATGTGGCTGCCCAATACAGGGGTTTGTTAGACAGCTGCAGACTGTACATGGCTGGGTGTACAGTTCACTGTCTCCAGCCATGGACAGGGGAACTGTGGCTGCCAGGGGTTTCATGGACACTACCAGGCAGAAGCCCAGATATAGTACTCTCCCCTGATGATGACAATTGTCCACAAATCCGCATCCCTGTTGGGATCAGGCAGGACCACGTGCATGTGGCCTGCTGCATTGCGGTGTGGACAGCACCCCCCTACAGTGCTGGTGCTGGTACTGCCACTATGGGAGAAGCCGTGAGTTGTTGCATATCCATGTAGACTTCCACCTGTTGGTGTTGGTGACCTACAGCCCCGTGACCACCACCCTACTCCCACCACATGCTCTATCACAGACACCACACAGCTGAGGATTCCCACCATCTCATCCAACCATCTATCCGGGACCTCTGCAAAATAATGGTGGACAACTGCAAGATCACGGATGTTGTTAAGTAGAGCAGAACGAGTAGCCCTTTGGAGCCTCAGACTCTGTCTGGTGTAACTCCTACAAGCACCCTTGTACATCTGCCTGTGTGGTACCTCACCGGTCATCCAGCTATGGCTGCTGTGTACAAGCCATAGTCACCACACTATCCTGTCTTATGCCACCACCCTCCAACTGTCCATCATCTATGGCCACTGGTGATGGGGTATGTATGGGCATTGAGATTGTGTGCGGGGACGTGGTGGATAAAAGTTGGATGTTAACCGATGGCACAGCTTTAGCCCCTGACAACCCTGCCTGTGCCTCACCATGCCTATCTCAATTGTCAGAGACTGCATGGACACTAACATCAGTTTGCCTGAAGGAGGGACCCTGACCCACTTCGCCACATGTGAGGGGCAAACAAAAAATGTAATTTAAGACATGTATGTTATGGTTTACCTCTACACACACACACACACACACACACACACACACACACACACACACACACACACACACACACACACACCTACAGGTGAGGTGGCACAAATATATTACACAGATCTCTCATTACCCAACAGTCAGCATGCATGACATATGGCACTCAACAGCATGCACTGCAGCCATACTCTATCCTTGTTACCAACATTATACATTTCTGTGATGCATGAGTTGTGTTAGTAGGTGATGCCCCTTCCCCTTGAACACACTGCACCCATGTACACAGTATTGCTGTGCACCTGTACAGCACACTGGCATGTACTGTGCACCATACCTCATGAGTGTGCACATCATTGCTGAATGTGTATATGTGTGACAGTTATGTTTGCTCTGTTGCTCACAGTCCCTATGCATTTGTCTGACACATACCTAGGATGATATGAGGACTGATGTCAATAGTTAATACCTGACCTCTGATTTTCAGATCTCATCATCAGCACTGCATGCATGAACAATAAAATCTGATTACACTGACAGCCTTCAAAGCTTAATGTGGATATGAGGAGTGTACACACCCTTGTTGACATGCCAACCTCTTCCATGATATGCAATGGGGCCACAATACTGCATGTGATATCATTACACACACCTCATATGTGACATATGACCTGTGCAATTGAATGTAGTATCAAACAAATGTGCAGATGCTGAATGAGATGCATACAATATGTGGGTTGCATAAGTGTGCACACCCTTAACACAATGGTTTGTTGCAGCACCTGTTAAGTGAACTACAGCAGTCACTATTCCTGGAAGGGTTATACTAGCATGGCCCATCTTCACTTGCCATTATTTGGTCACTAAGACCTACAAATGTCCCTCAACTCTACCGGATTGCAAGGTCAGCTCATGTGCACAGCCCTTGGAGGTCACACAGTGCCTTCACTATTGCTGTGGAGTCAGGGTTATGTCTGGCACAATTCATGACCTTGACTGTGTTCAGATACAGTCATTCTTAGCGAGCTTTGGATGTATGCTTCAGTTCACTGTTGTGTTTCAGGATGACACCCCCTCCCCATCCTCAGCATTATTGTAGATGCTTGACAACTATGGGCCACACATGAGTGTTATTTTGCAGTGTTCCAACTTCCGAACGCCATGTCTACTAGCCTAGTTCCTGCTAATGAACAGCAATCCTAAAGGTGTACACTGGGAATAGTAAGGGAAAAATGAGGATGGTGGCCCTGATGTGGAGTGAGGTGTTGCTTGTGCACCACATGTATCTTTATGAATACTGTCTGTAAGTTTCAGCCTTGGTATCATGACACCATTACACATTGCAACACATGCCTTTGAGAGACTTGATGTTATGCATATGATACCTGTAGAGAGCCCTGGATGAAGTTTCCTGTGCAACAACTCTTCTGTCTGATTACCCTAACCCATAGGCCACACTTATGCAGATTCCAGGTGATTGTTGACAGAGGTACTGCACAGGCAGTACTTGCTAGACATTCCTGCAAGTCCCTCAGTGTTGTTGCATGTTTCTGAGCAGCCTCCATGACCAGTTTGCGACATGTGTTGTCATCTGTTTTGGATGGGCAGCTGTTTATTTTCTACATTAATGTTGTCCCATACTTCATACACACATACATGACTGTCTGCACTGTTTGCCATGGTATATGCAATGGTGAGGTAAGGCTACTTCTCCAGCTCCTGAGTGATACCTTTCAGATATGGGATCCATTTCATGGTTTGTAAGATGTGTGCAAGCCATGGCTGCCTCTGTTGCAGGTGAGTGGGCAAATGTCATGGACATACTTCTTGGACAGCAGACCATTACTTGGTGTGAGATTGAGGCCCTGTACTTGATGGAAGTTGTGTACTCAAGAAGAATAAATGCTGTCAGTACCTCACAAGCTGCTTCCACAATATATTATTTGGAGTGTGTGCATGCATATGCTTCCAGTGTTTGTTAAGGTATGTATTCCCCATATTTGTTGTCCTAACATTGGATTCCATATTACACATTCATTACTCATGTTAGGATCACATTACAGGTTGTAAAAGGTGTGGAATGTGGTACTGTGATTTGACGTTGTTTAGATCAGGAACAGTTGCCATTATAATAGTGGCATATACACTGTTGTAGCCACTGTATAAGGGTAATGTTTCAGACATGTCTCTACTGTAGGCCATTTGTCCCACCATTATGTTCATCTCTGTCCATACATCTTGCACTGACAGGTTGTTAGGTATACTGCAGTACTCTTACATACCCTTCAGATATGCCCCATGGTGACCACTGTGATGCAGTGCAGTTAACCACAACAATAAGTGAAAATGTACAGCATGCATTATGGGTAGGTGTGTTAAATGTGTGCATGGCAAATAGCATGGCCATAACATGGCCGGTGTATTGTCAAACCTGAAAAAGCATCTCCATACTCACCAGCTACAGGCTGCTGCCCTAATTGTATACCAGAGGGACCTAAATAGTTGTGTGAGATTCGTAATGTCAGTGGCCACACCTGTGGAATTGGTACAGGGTGGGAGCAGCATTTCAGCACATCAACAGTACAAACCCACAATACTACAGATTATGCTAATCTGTTCATTACTACACTGCAGCAAGAGACTATCTTATCTGACATATGCATGTAGATACTTTACAGATGAAAATGGATAAACAACAGTGGTCTACTAATATGCCCTAGGGCCTTACCTGCACGCTCCTCATCCATTGGGTGGGTGGCATCCACTTCCACAATGCTGTCTTCAGCTTGCTGACTTGGCTGTGGGGTGGGTGCCCCAAGGCTGGCAAGGAGCTCCTCAGCATGTGTCAGTGGGGGCTGGATGGCACGAACCCCACCTGTGGCTAGCTGGTCCCTCCTAACTGTAGCTACTTGCTGACGGGTGTATCAGATCTGTGCAGCGATGCCGCACCTGCTCATAATTGCAGTTGTGAAGGCCGACATCATTTACCCTGTGGACGAGCTCATTCCATAGGGTGGTCTTCTCCTGCAGATCCTGGGCCCTGCACCTGAAGAGGATGGCATGACGGACTATGAGGAACTGGATTATAGAATCATTTTCCAGGGGTGTGTATGCAGGCAGGCATTCACGGGACATTGTACCTGGAAGACATAAACAGGAAAAAAGATCAGAGGACCTCATACAATTGTCCACATGCACATCAACAGTGGGTATTACTTGCAAATAATCCAGACTATACCATAACACTATAAGTTATCATGGCTTGTACATCTTGCATTGCACTCCTGGCCCTGACCTGTCCAGTTCCCCAATGTTGGACACTTAATGGCATAATCCACTACACACCATTCATTTCTGTGTAGAGGGATGACAGTGGCCATCTTCCATGTAGATGGTGTGTGGATGGTGGCACAAGTGTGTTTGACTGTAGTGTGTGATGGGACTGTGAGCACATGCCTGTGTTCATGTATGAGGCAAACTTTAGTGTTCTTATGCCCCATAGAGACTTGTTGTTGTTGCCATCAGTCAGCATTATGTCCATGCTCACCATGGATGCAGGCAGGTGTGTGGGTGATGTGCATATCCCTCTGTACTATTGTTGTGGACAGGGTGCCACTGTTTCCACTTATCCTGTCTGATGCAGGTTGCCTGTATCCATGGCATGTATGTATGAGGTGTACATTACCCCCAGTACAGGTTGACTTGTGGTACTGGCTCTGAGACTGCGTACATATGTGTAGACATGGTTGCAATTGGCCGTGGTGGTTTGCATATGTCTGATTTCTAGTCATAGTCAGCCTTACATGAGGTCACCTGTGAACCTACATGCTTGCTCAGATAGAGGTGCACTTGCTTCCAAGTTGTGGTCTGCACCTATGTGTCCCTGTACAGCCACTATAGCAACCTATTATGTGCTTTGTGTCTTGGTGGTGTCCACTAAGAGGGGTTACTCTATCATTGGTGGAGGAAGGTTGTACAGGTAAGGTACTGTTGATTCTGTATAGCTACAGTGGATATGAAGTGTACACACCCCTGTTACAATGCATGGTACTTGTGCATTTGGAACATGACCCCACAAAAGCACATGTCAGTAAATTCCCCACCTGTGATGTGTCCTATAGCCTGCTCAGTTCAATAGGAAACATAACACCCTGTCCTGTGGAAACATATAGCTTCATAGGTTCATAGGTGTGTACTAGGCTAATGGCCCTGGAGCCTTTACAAGCCTAGCCCATGGGATAACCCAGCCATTGTGCCACCTGACCTTATTTACCAGTGCTTCTGTCAAGTAAAGCCACTGGAGTGATCCCTGTGGTGAATTTTCTATTTCCCATCCACTCATCAAGATTTTTCTTGAAGAGGGCCAGTGAGGTACTCTGCTTGACATGTATGGGAAGTCTATTCCATAGCATGGGCAGACTCTGGGTTATGAACCTGTCCCTCTAGCATATGAGAAATAATAGTACAGTAAGTCAGTTGAATGTGTGTGCACACCCTTACACTGGTATGTTGTGTAAACACCTGCTGAGATGATTATAACATCCATTTGTCTTTGTTTGTACTCTAACATCATATCACATCTTCACTTGGAAATGGTTGCTCACCTTCCATGAAACAGCTTTGTTTCTTTTTCAATAGAATTGTAAAGGTTATGGGTCACATTTGAGGTGAGAAATGTTTTGACATGACTTCCTGTGGTCTCATTGGCATACAGCACACAGACCTGGCATTCCAACAAGGGTATGTACACTTTGATATCCAGTATATATAGGTGTTGATATTGCTGTTAGTGGTAGGCATGGACAGTGGGTCATAACACAGTTGTACACTTCTATGATTACTACGTGATAAGCATGCCTACTGTAGTACCCATATCAGTGTCATGGCAATGCAACAATCAGTAGCAGTACACATTTTATTTTGTTGTATGCAGTGACAGTGATATTACACACATGTGCAACATGCACATACTATTTTCTGGAGTGCTTGTTGTTTGTCTTTTGGCTTTTCCCGGTTAGGGGTCGCCACAGCAGAACTCCAGTCCGCTAATGATTGGCAGTAGATTTTCACGAACACCGAGGTGCCAGCTCGACGGCCAACCTTCAATGAAGGCATGCCCATTTACGCATGTCTTTTGAACGCCCACCCAACCGTGGGGAGGACATGCAGACTCCACACAGAAGGCACTCCCCGCACTCCAGCTGAGAATTGAATGGGAGAACCTCTTGCTGTGAGGCAACAATGCTACCGCTGCACCACCGTGGATGTTCAGCTGAACATGCGCATACATATATATGCTCAGGGGATACCTGGTACACATTTGTGTTCTATGTCATTATGGCACACTGTATTGACAGTCTTGCAGCTCAATCATACATCTCAACCTGTTATACCAAGACTTCTGGTCACTGGTCCACCTCACTAGGTGACAAAACAGGGAAGTCAATTTTGATAATGTATCAATATAGCTGCCATAACTCAAGTATATGTGTAAGTGACGACAGATATCTGTCACAACTGTGAACGTTGTCCAGAAGAACACTGTACAGGTGAATGTTATTAATTCAATATATCACATGCAGTTTAACACACACATCTGCAACAGTGCTTTACTATGCTCGTGCCCTATATAGGTATCCTAGATTTACAATACAAACATGTAGAATACTCATATTCACAGGTTACATATGGATATAGGCAACATCCCATTACCTGGCCTAGCAGTGGCACAGACACGACAGTTTGAAAGACACTCTAGTGGTTGCCATATGTGAGCTGTTCTTTCCCAGGGTGTGTCAGGCTCCTCAGCTGTGACCCAACCTATCCACCTCTTAGAGCATCACATGTGGACAAAGCCTAACATTAGGGGGATATATAGGGACAGATCATAGATATGCCTATTACAAACCTATGAAGTTTGTGCATGATACATTTCACATTACCATAACTATTCTGAAGATGGTGGGGTCTGAAACTCATGTGTCTGTCATGACTTCATTGGTTGCAGCTTCAGCTGTTTGCCAGACTAATATAGATGTTTGGAGGAAAAGAACAAACACTATGCTGTCTAAATCTTGATATGCAAATCTGCACAGTTGACAGGTATGGCCCACTGCAGACAGAGCCAGATGCTATGTCCATAACATTTGTTCAGTAGGACATCATTGCAGCAAGTATTGATGGCACATATACATTTTTTCATAATCATCTATCCCATTATTACAGACCAAGTACTACATTCAGTTCCATGCTTACATGTTTTACATTCCTGGTTTCTCTTCAGGTTACTTCTGTGTACAGGATGTCTTCCTGTTTCTTATTTTGAGGTTTTGTTTATATATTTATTTATGTTTTTTGGTGTGTGTGTGTGTGTGTGTGTGTGTGTGTGTGTGTGTGTGTGTGTGTGGGTGTGTGTGTGTGTGTGTGTGTGTGGGTGTGTGTGTGTGTGTGTGTGTGTGTGTGTGTGTGTGTGTGTGTGTGTGTGTGTGTGTGTGTGTGTGTGTGTGTGTGTCTCCACTACTGGGATCAACCTTGTTTGAGTAAGTTGAAGCATGGCTTTTGTAAGTGATGCTCATGTTCAGGTGATGGCCTCTGCACCAATTGCTGTTCTCCACTTGGTGCTAATTGCTTGCAGGCAGCTGTGTAGGTCTTCCAATAGACAATGTCATAGCAACCCACTACTATAAATAACTACATCATGTGAGTGTTGCCCCTTTATCTTTCCTGTATGGAAGGCATCCTTCCTGTGTGCGGGCAGTGGTGTTACAGACAGCAGGTAGCAATACCTCTTACAACAGGACTTGTGGATACAGGCCAACTACATGTTTGTATAAGGTTCCAGCCATAGGGACAGTGTGTGAGTATTGCTGTTATATGCATTGAGTACTGCTAATTTTACAGGGTTTGTGGGTACATGCTAGTTTTGCATGGAATGCAGTCTGTCTGCACAACTCTCAATTGTGGGCCTATCAACATAATGGCCAGAGGATTGACTGTTAAGTTTTGTCTGCTCCCCACACAGGTCTTGTCCCTGACATATCAGTGGCATTCTCTCTGTTGATTGCTATCAGTACATGGCAACATCCATTTGTGTTTCTGACCTCATATTCCTGAGTAAGGGTATGTTGCAACCAATCCTGTAACACCAGCAACTTTCACAGTGTATAACAGCAATATTTCAAATATGGCCCTGAGTTTCAGCCTCTGTCCTCCACCTATATACCAGGCTTAGTCCAGATTTCATGCAGTAAGAGGTTGATAGGTAATGGTCTATCATTATTTAGTGCTGACATTCCTGCTATAATTCCAGTTTTGTCCTGGAATCCCACACAAGATGTGGGGTAGGATCCATATATATGGGGGCTACAGCTGGACAAAACATCTATGACCCTGTACAGTCTGGAGGTCAGTGTATGGAGAACACTGTTATATGCCCTTGTAAGACATTTTATGGGGGATGGGTATTAAATGTTTTTAACCTAGGCTGTTACAACATGGGAGGGATATCAGTAATAAAAAACATTAAGGTATATGGCTGTACATTTTCATATGTTTCACCATGGGAACTGTGGTGGGCTAGAGCTTACTGTCTTGCACACAGTTCTGTTTGTCAGTGTGATAGTGACATTTTAAGTTAAGCATTGTTATGTAATGGATAAATTTACATTGTGACAACTGAAACTTTCCCCCCTAGGGGGTTGAGTACAGAGTGCAATTGGAGGTTGTTGAACTACATGTGTAATTAAGTGCTGATTGAGTCTTATCTTCAAGGCAAGTGTGATTTTTACTGTTGTACTACTTGAAGGCTTTAGCCTAGACCAGGTGTTCCCAAACTGTGCGCCGCAGCACCCAGGGGAGCCGCGGCTTCCTCACAGGGCTGCCGCAAAGCTTAGCTTAGCTGCTAGCTGAATCCTGCGATCTGTGAAGTCTGAGAACAGGAAAACTGATGTTCAGCACACATGACATAGCAACAAACTGTCAAAGCAAATTTACCTAAATAAACCAGAGTAAAGGGATAAATGAATCTACACATGCACCTCTGTTGTTGTTGTTGTTTTTCTTTCGGCTTTTCCCACACATGCACCTCTGTTTAAACTAATTCTGAATTTTAACAACCTGCTAATGCAATTCGAGAGGAAAAAAATGCTGGTACGAGATATACGCATGCCCGTACAACATCCAACTTATATTTCCATTACATCGTTTTGATTTTTGCCTGTCCACCTCCTTGTTAAAGACAAACATTAAGTCATTTCAGCTGTCAGTCACTCTCCCCATCACCAAACATGTAATGAATGTAAAATAAGTGCAAAAAGAGTTTAATACCTATGTCAGGAGCTTTCTACAGAACTTTTAAAGAAGGGTTAACGAACTATCTGGCAGCCTTCGTGTTTCTTACAGGACCTTTTAGCATTCATATGGAGAGGGGTGAATTATGAATGCAAAGTTTTTTTTTTTTAGTAAGCCTAAGTTCTTTATTGGTTTATTTATTTTACAGTTCATTTGCTACTCCTCCTTATGTATATTCCATCTATAGTACACAGCATATGCTTACTGATGTATGGAGTAACACCATGTCTGAAGCTGGTAGTTATACGTAATGACAGATTTGACTAAAATTATGTACATTCTAAGTCAAGATACAAAAAATAAGGTGTTCCCATACATACTACATTTTCTGACCTATTCAGTCTAACACTTTGGGTATACTACCACAAAACGGCGATTGGCCTATTCTTTGTTTATTGGTCCTAGACGGCTCCGGCGACTGTTGCCTATCTGGTATTTGATTGGTTGCATCTATGCAGTTTCTTTTGCATCTCTGTGTATTTCCTGGTCCCATGTCATGGGAAAAGAAGGGTAAGCATCTTGCATGGCTGTTTTGTTTGCTGCAGGATTGTGTTTTGCTAGTATCTGGGTGTGTATCAGGGTGGAGTTAGGAAGATAGTACATTAGAGGAAGATTGCTAGTTTCATCATTAATTACTGGGTAAGCTGTTTGTTAATACCTACTGTTTCCTTATTGTTTTGCAAATGAAAGTATATAGATAATGTGTCTTTGTCATCCAGATATATGTGCAGGTTAATCAACTGAAATTAGTATGAGATTTGCGGCAATGCTGCTGAGCTGGCATGTCATGTTATCTGTAGGTACAGAGCATAGACACTAGGTGTGGGATAGCTGGTGTGTCATGTTATCTGTAGGTACAGAGCATAGACACTAGGTATGGAGTAGCATGACTGCCTTGTTTTGGAGATTTTTCCATTTATTTATGAGACGTAGGCCTGTTTTGTGTGAACTCGAGATTTTCTGGGTGGAGTGGCATAAGTAACTTTGTGACCCCCACTGCTGCATAATACATCAGTCTAAAGCTAGACGGTTTATTTCTCAGTAATTGCGTTAATTAATGCAATGCAATTTGTGTTTTCTGTTACACTAGTCTAGTTGGCAAGGATGGAGATGTTGACATCTCTCTTAACCCAAATATGAGGCACAAATCTGGACATTCTGCAAAAATCTATACTGTTGAGAGATATGCTGGACAGAGCCAAATAATAAGGATAGGTTTTAAATATTGGTCTTATAAACTTAAAGTTAATAAGGTTGCCATCAGGTCTGCTTACCTCTCAATCATAGTAGATCAGTGTTATGCTGTTAAGCAGAAGGTACACTTTTTTTTGGTAATTGTCTTTTTATTTTACTTTTGAGCTTTTCTCCTCAGGTCTCCTAGACCAGTCGGGCAGCCTCATTAAACAACTGTCAAATAAATAAATGCATAAATGAAATATGCACTTTATGCGCGCTGGCCAGTCCATGAAAAATTGTCTTACAGAATTTGATGGAGGGGGGCGCCTTGGGAAAACCTGGATTCAGCAAGGGGAGCCAAGAATCGAAAAAGATTGGGAACCACTGGCGTACTGGCATACTAGCAAAGTATGTTACGTTTTGCAGATTGCTGTATCATATGTTTTCTTTGAGAGTTGCATTAATCAGTTATTATGTATTTCAAACACCTAACTGCTATAAGAAATGACATAAACAACTGAAATAGTACACAAACAGTTATATGTTTGCAAACGGTGTGTAGTGTCATGTCTTTTGCATTGTGTGTGGGTATACGTTTCATGCAATAATTTTCATTTATAGGAAAGAATCAGATATGAGCCATTTGAAATTCTGGCAACTATAGGAATAATGGTTGTTTGATATGCTGTGCACCCTCTATATATAGTCTCTCTCTCTCTCTCTCTCTCTCTCTCTATATATATATATATATATATATACACACACACACACACACACATATATATATATATATATATATATATATATATATATATATATATATATATATATGTGTGTGTGTGTGTGTGTGTGTGTAAATATATATATATATATATATATATATATATATATATATATATATATATATATATATATCTATAGATAGATATATATAGATAGATAGATATGCATATGTATATATATGTGGGTGTATATGTGTCATTAGAATGTTTAGTGCTTACACATTGTACATTCCCTATGGTAGACTGACTGTTCTGCATGATATGTTAGAGAAATCATCCTGACATCATGCAACTGAGATGGCTTATTGATAACTTGTTGTGGCTATGCTGTGCAGGGTCTTGGGTTCGAGACTTGCAAGGGCTGATTATTTTGTTGCTGAGCAGAACAAGGGCTGTTGGATACAGAGTGATTAAGGCACTTTTAAGCAGTTGTAAGTGGATTTGCATGGGTTTGCTCGGTGGTAAACAATGCTAACTTCTGGTTAAATATGCTTACAGATATTTAGCCTGAAAAATGCTTAATCTGTGTAGGCATTACTTAGCACTGTGCAAACAGGCTTAATCTTGCTTACTACTCCTTAAAAGTGCTTCCTCTCACTTACTCCCATGCTAATTCCTTTAAAAGAAAAGAAAAAAGGGCTGATAGGATGTGGTGAAAAAGGAGGGATGAAGAGGGAAAGACAAATGGGAAAGTAGCTAGGGATGTGCAGGACGGGTGTAGGGAAGGTCCATAGATGTCCATTTCTTCTACAGCAACTGATGTGCATATATACTGAATTTGGAGGTATATTTGGACACTCAAACCCCTGACAGAGGGGTGAGGAGAAAAATAATGTGTTGTGAAGCCAATTAGACCAGATTACATGTGTCCAGTGGACACGTGTGAGAAATGGACAGCTAAGTATTGGGCAAATTTTTGGGGGGGATCAGATTGCCCTTTCATTTTTTTAAGGTGAGAGTGGGATGTTGGGGAAGGATAGTAGGTATATTTGGGGAGGTAGGTTGGATAGACAAGACATACAAGACAGCATACAGGGCGGTATATGACATATGTGGGGGGTAAATACCTTCGACGGGAGGGGTGTTTGAAAATCGGAAGTCCATGAGCCCCCAAATGGAAACAGTGGGACTGAGGTCCCCACCCATTGGCAGTCACCACTGCACCTTCATGGCTGTGAAGGTGGCTGAGCTGGGGGCTGAGCAAAAGGGGCAGTCTGACCCTCTAACTGCTCCATGCAGCCTTCAAGCTGGCTTCCAAACTCTCTTCAGAGCTCACTATACACCAATCCCTGGACCTGACTTTGGGTGATAGTATCTTGTCTGCGCCCACTCCCAGGGGGGGAAGAGCCCCATCCTCTGAGGTGGTTCCACCCAAAGGTGGTGCAGGACCAGCAGATGAGGTGGTCTCAGGGTGGGTCCTAGATGTGCTGAGGCCCGTTGTCATGGCCGGATGAGGTGGGAGAGGCGGGTCTGCTGGGACCGGCCTTCCCAAATGTGCTATGATGTTGCAGTTTTGGAACATATGTGGGTTAGTAATAGTCAACACAATCCAGGATTAGTTATAACAGCATGCATAGATATTCCCAATAACCCAAAACATCAGATTTGGAACAATTGCATAGCAAACAGAATGCATGCATATATGGAACTACAGTGGCCATTAACAGCATGCAGGTTGCATTGATAGCAACAGACCACCAATAATAGTATTTCAACATGGGACATTAATAGAAACACATTTCAATATTTGTTGAACAATAGGACATATATCCCAACAGTAGGTTTGGTGTAAATATACCGATTGATTTGTATGTTTAGATTATTGTTGCAGATATGGTGGGGGGGAACTTATATATCCTTGCAGTATTCACAACTTTAATGATCGTTGCTCTAATCATTACTCTATAGGTATTATTACAATACCCTATGGCCTTGGTTTGTGCAGTAGTATGTTTGTAAACGTGTATACTTCAACTGTGTTATAGCTAAATTCTACTTCTCCTACCTGGTAGACCTGTGGAGGGAATGTTTGTTAACACCACCTGACTGTTTCTACACATATTCCCAGATTCCTAGTTGTAATTATGCACATACCTCTCAGTCTCTTAATGCACAACATATGGACAAAGCTTGACAACATGGGACATATTTTGAATATTTCTCTTATAAACTTTTAGACAGCTGCTAGACTAACATAATTTGTTTTAATATACATTTTCTGAAGGATATGAAGTCTGACACTCAAATATATGTAATTATTTGGTGCCTACAATCCTGAGATCATCCCACTGATTTGCCAGGAAAAAAGAGGAACAGGCCAAAAATATGAGTCAAATATCTGAACATTCTGGGAAAATCTGTACAGTTGAGAGGTATGATTATGCATACAGCTTACTACCACTCCCATGATTCGAACCATGGCTGTGTCCGCTAAAAATACAACGATTTTAGTTTCATCAGAGTGAGCTATTTTGACACCACTGTCTGTTCTTTTGGTGTTTTCATTTTAGTGTCTCTTGGTTGTACAATCTGACCTGGTAATTACAGCAGTCTTATAGAGACATTCCTAGACATATTTTTATGTAGCACAGTGTGAGAAGCAGTGGTTGACACAACAGTACTATTCTTATATCAGATGTTAGTGAATGCTACATGTCAGGCCATACATTACCAGAGTAAACACTACCAGTCCAGGATTTAAAACTTTATTGCCAGGCAGTTACAATTTTCTTATCTGAAAGACCTGTGGGGGGAATGGTTGTTAACACTACCCAACTGTTTCTACACATATTCCCAGATTCCTAGTTAATATTATGCACATACCTCTCAATCTCTTAATGCACATATTCTGGACAAAGCTTGACAACAAGGGGGTACAAATAGGGACATATTTTGAATATTGCTCTTACAAACATGGAGAGTTGATAGAGTAACAGGATTTGTTTTAATATACATTTTCTGAAGGATCTGAGGTCTGAAAATCAAATGTATGTCATTATTTAGTGACTACAATTCTGAAATCATCCCAGTGATTTGCCAAGGAGACAGAGGAACAGGCCAAAAATATGAGCCAATTATCTGGACATTCTGTGAAAATCTGTACAGTTGAGAGGTATGATTATGCATACAGCTTACTACCACTCCCATGATCCAAACCATGTCTGTGTCTGCTAAAAATACACCAATGTGGGATTCATCAGAGTGAACTATTTAGAAACTGCCATCTGTTTTTTTAGTGTTTTATGTCTAAGTCTCTCTTGGTGTACAATCAGATCTTGTACTTACAACAGTCTTATACAGACATTCCTAGACATTTTTTTTATGTAGCACAGTGTGGGTAACAGTGGTTAACACATTATTAGTATTCAGAGAATGCAACACTAAATGCCATACAATACCAGAGTAAACACAACCAGTCCAGGATTTAGAAATTTATTGCCAGGCAGTTACAGTTTTATTTAAATATGACCTATATGGGACTATTACTGTCATATTGTCTGGTTTATTCAGTACAACCCATACACAGTTTTATACAGCCAGGTGACTTTCTACTATTTTATATTTATTTGGTATGACTACTACAAGCAGGATTGTTACTCACCAGCCTCGCGATACAGCCTTTGCAACCTACTGGCATGGGCTTCCTGATTCACAGCCTGCTCAGCTGCAGCTCTAAGGGAAATAGAGAAATGTTTAGGCATACCTATCCATCACATACACAGGCTGGACATTAGTAAATAGTTATTGGTATGACTACTTACACACTGCTGGACATCACCACTCTGCCTTGATTCTTGAACCTACTCATCCAAGAGCTCCCTCTTCCTCCGCTTCAAGTCAGCATAGTGGTGTCGGACCTGCTCACCAGTCCGAGGGATACCAGTGGCACTGGTGAGATCATGGGCAAGACAGTCCCAGGTTTTCACTTTATATTTGGAGCCCTGGTACCGGCAACTGCAGCAGTCTCTCATCATGGTTATTTACCAGGAGTCCTACCATGATCTTGCACTCCTGCATGCCCCAGTGCTGCACCCAGAAGCGCATGCCCTTGGCAATACATGCCATACTGCCTACAGTGGGAAGCTGCAACCAGTTATGAGCTGTAGTCCCATCTGTGGGGTTTAAATACTGCCAATTTCCCCACCCTTTGCCGTGATTGGATGATTTTGAATATGCTGAGCTAAGCTAAGCTAGGGGCAAACCTGCTTAGCTAAGTTTGGCAGTGCTTAAAGGAGCAGGTTCAGCATTGCTTACCAATGGGCAAATCCACTTAGCTGGGCTACTCATTGCTTAGCAGTCATATTTACACAATGCTTACACCTGGTAAGCAGAGCTGTGCAATGCTTAGCATTGCTTATTTTTTACTTTATGGACTATTTGTAGACAGAGCCAGTACCAGGGCTACCAAACTTTCCTGTCCTATGCAGAAAAAAAATTACAACCTGCTGGAAGTGGTTAAGAAGCCAAGTTTATGCTGCCAAGGTCCTGCTAAACCTACACCCTGAAAGAATTATCTCTGCAGCTTCAAGGGAAATTATACCACACTTCCCTGCCCTACGCAGAAAATAAATGACAACCTGCTGAAAGTGGTTAAGAAGCCAAGTTTATACTCCCAAGGTCCTGCTAAACCTACTCCTGAAAGAATTAGCTCTGCAGCTTCAAGGGAAATTATACCAAAGTATGTCTGTATACTGTTGAGTTGTGTTAAATTAAGACGCTAGTCCCACAACCCTGCTAGATGGTTAGAACTCGCTGTAATTCAGACACTGCAGCAGTCACCCTACTTATCTAGCCTTCTAAGGCCTTCTCCAGGCCACGATAAAGCCACATTTCATTGGCTTCACAGCCCCGGCATCTACAAAGAACTTGCTGTAATTACAAGGTTTGGCCACCGGATATCGGCCTGAACCCACCTAATATCCCCTGCTTTATGACCAGTTCTTAAGTGACCATCTTGTGTATTATACTCTTAACTTTTACTTTCTACCCCTCTCCCCCACAACCATATCTGCTTCCCTACCTCTAGTCCTTTTAGTCTATATTCTCCCTCTGTGCACACTGGCTACTTGCCCAGCTATCTACACAGCTGATTGTTCACAACCCAACCTTTCCTGAATTTCATCTTCCTTTGGCTCTACCCACTCCATTCACCCTGCAGGCTCACTCAGCTCCCCTACCCTGCCCCCCACTCCCAACCCACAACTTTCCCATACTTCACTCTCTTGGATCTCCCCACCTACACTCTCTAACAGCAATAATATTTACCCCACAATGTTTCCACTAACTCTATTCTTATCAACAAAACCTAAACCACTTTACTACCTCATACCCCCACTTGTAATACTTTATCTTCTCACCGCCTATGAACACCACTACCTACCTAGCTCTCAGTATCCTACATCCAGTAACATTGCTAGCAACTACTCCCACTACCCCCACACCATTACTACCCCTCCTTTTCTCTAATTCTACTACTCCAAAACCTCTTCATCCCCTAAGAGCTACCTATATAAACCCTAGCACTAAACGCTATCACCAACTCCTACTAAAAATTCACAAACTAGTAAGGAAGTCACAACCAACCCTTATAGCCGATGGTGACATCCACCCTAACCCAGGCCCAAACTTACCTGATACCATTAGCTCCACAAATAGCACTGTCTGCAATCTACAGAGCTCATATAATTCCCCTAATTCATTACTAGTCTGTCACCTAAACATCAGAAGTATAAATAATAAAATTCACTATCTGCATGCCCTTCTGGACATGCACTCCCCTGACCTATTATGTCTTACTGAAACCTGGCTCAAACCCATTATCCCTGATAATGAGATTATACCCCCCAACTACAATATAATAATACTTGACCAGCAAGGCAGGAAAGGTGGTGGAGTAGCCATCATGTATAAATCCACTTTACAAGTATCCACTATCAGTACCCCACAAAGCCTGATAACTAGCAACTCTGAAACACTCATAATAAAAGTCCAGTTTAACAAACACAAAACTATAAACATTGCATGTATCTACATTCCCCAAGGTGACAACATATTCACCTTAGAAAGTATCCTCCAATGGCTATCTGCTAACCACCCCCAAGAAACTATTATTCTTGGAGACTTAAATATCGACTGGAAAACCTGTTCATCAAACTTCCCCCACCACCCATATTAACTTACATGGCTTCTCCCAGATTATAGCTTCCCCTACCAGAATCAATAAGCCCAACAATAACAAAAGCATCCTAGACCGGATACTTATAAACAATGAACCCCAGTTATATAAATCAGGCACACTACCTGAGGACATGAGTGACCACTTCCTAACCTATATAATCAGAAAATGGAATGACATGCCTCAGCAAACCACCTTTAAAACCATTAGAAACACAAAAAAACTTTAACCTCACTAATTTCCAGACTGAACTTAACTCATGCAAATGGTCCAATCTGAAACTACTTCCCCTTGATGAAGCAGTCTCAGATTTCAATGCTAAATTCCTAGCCATCTTAGACAGGCATGCTCCCAAATGAAATATCAGAACCAAAAACAAAATAGCTCCATGGCTAACCAAAGGTACTAGACAAAAAATAATTACTAGAAATGCAGCATGGACCTCCTGGAGATCCACCAAATCCTCTCAGGACCACATTAGATACAAACAATTGAGAAACGAGGCAAAACATCCACTATGCTAGACAAACAAACCTACTATTTCAATTTACAGAAAAAGCACCAAAATCAACCACAAAAATTCTGGTCTGGCCTTAATAAACTGCTCCATCAAGGTAAATCCTCAACCCCCACCCCCTCAACTACCTTACATCTACCCCCTAAAAGTGTAGCAGAGGCCTTTAATACTTTCTTTACAGAAACAGTTCAGTCCTGAGCTAATAACGTGCCTCCCAACACCTCCAACACCACCTCACCCACTCTAGAAAATGTACTTTCCTTCAAATTTGATCCTATCCCCACAGACTATATTAAATCCCTACTTAAGAAACTCAAAACCACCACCCTGGCAGCAGACTTACTCCCTGCAGAATTTCTACAAAAGGCCACTAATGAAATAGCATACCCTATCTCCATATTAATCAATCGTACTATCCACAAATCCTATGTCCCCTCCATCTGGAAAATCTCCCACATTATTCCACTTTACAAAGGGGGCAACTCCACTGAACTCTCAAACTATAGACCTATAGCCATCCTATCTCCCTTAGCCAAAATAATGGAAAAACGTATACATAAGCAAATTCTAACTCACCTTATCCAGAACACTCTACTAGCCCCATCCCAGCATGGACTTAGACCTGCTCATAGTACCACTAAAGCACTTCTCTCCTTTTCTCACACAATAAATCAAAACCGTAATCACAACAAGCTCTCCTCAGCCCTCTTTCTCAACCTATCCAAAGCATTCAATATGGTGAATCACCACCTACTCCTAGACACACTAAAATCACTCAGCCTAAACAACCTAGTAATCAACTGGTTCCACTCTTACCTGCATGGCAGACAACACGCTGTATTATGGAAAGACAATCTATTCTCCCTTCTACCAATCACCCTTGGTGTTCCCCAAGGATCATATTAGGCCCCCTCCTTTTCTCCATATTCATCAATGACCTACCCAAAATTATCCCAGATGCAACATGTATTCAGTATGCAGATGACTCTACCCTTATCTGTTCTGCCACCAACCCCTCAGAACTACAATCCCTATCCCAATCACCTTCAACAAAGTAGAGGACTGGCTCAATAATCGCCATCCCCTATTGAATCCAAATAAAACCAGTCTACTTCTTTTCTCCCCTACCCGTAAATTCACATCACCAAATATTACAATTTTATCTAACAATGGCACCATAAACTCTCCAGAACCATGCACAAAACTTCTTGGTGTAATAATTGATAATAATCTGATGTTGACTCTCATATAGACAAAACCATTAAAACAGTTAACAAAAAACTAGGCTCCTTGTATAGGATTAAACAATTCCTAACCCTACCTGCCAGGACAGCCATAGCTCAAACACATCTCCTATCGACCCTTCTCTACACCTCACCCATCCTCGTAAACCTAAGGAAAGCAAACCTAAACAAATTAGCTAGCTGCTATAACAATATGGCTAGATTCGCCACAGGCACAGCCTACAGAACCCTTCACTGTCAAAATCTTCAAACACTGCACTGGCTAGAACTACCCAATCAACTCCAGTACAACCAATTCATAGTTATTCATGAAATCCTCTACCAACTTAACAGTACACCCATTCTGACAAATATTATCACCCCCTACAGCAACCTAACATCCCTCCGCTCATCCAACAAAATGCAAGTACAATCTGCTAAAGCCAACAACTCAGCCAGAGAATCACTATTCTCCAACTCTGCAGGAAAAAAATGTAACTCGCTCCCCCCAGGTATTACCAATACACCCTCCTTACCCCAATTCAAAATATCCCTAAAAAACACATAAACAGGCATTGGCTATGTCCATGTCTAAACCCAGACTAACCCAATAAAAACACAACTCAAGTAGGTAAAATACGCAATAATAATAACTTCCTTCACCTATATGAATAAACTTACTAAACCTAACCCTACCCAGACTATATACACTTCTCAACAACCTTTAGAACAATATTATAAGGATGTTAACTTGATATCCTAACCATTCTAATGCTATGTTTTTAACTTTTCTATAATAACCTGTTATACTAGCCATTCCAAATCTATATTTTTAACCCTTCTAATTTCTAAAAACTCTCCTTCTTAACTAACCACCTTTTTCTCCTGTTTTATATCCATGACATCAATCTCTGTAACATGTCATTCTATACACTCCAGTGCTGTGTAATGATTTTTTTTGCACATGTGGAGCTTTTCTCCCCGCGCCTCTGCTGTAAACGGACATGTATCCAGTCGGATTCTTCGGATTAACAAATGTAAAATAAATAAAATAAATAAAATCTGCTGTCAGGGATTGATTTATCATTCATTACATATTATAAATTTGTTTACTGTCTCTGACATCCTCCAATGTGCTTTCATTACATTTATTCATGTGTGACTATACTATATTTGCACTTGTGTTTATATGGGGATTTCATAACTTTATTAAACTGACACCTCACATCTGGACCTACTACAGTACTCTGGTTAACAAATATATGTTATTTAGTAGCTAATTATAAAAAAAAAATGTTTATGTACTGCTTTCACATGTAAAATGCAAATTGGTTGGAGTGGGGATTGAACCAGGAATGGCTGCTTACAAAGTATATGCTCGACCCACTATACTATTGCAGTACTGTTTATGTGGGATGTCTTTTGCTATGTAACTTCTTGTGCTGTTTAAGCTGGATTTAGCATAGCTAAGCAATGGTCACACCCGCGCAGCTACGCTTAAACTTTATTGCATGTTTTATAAAAAATTATTTGTTGTGTTTTTTTATTTGTACCCTTCAGAATATCCCTGCTAATGCTGAACCTGTTATTCTATCAACGTTCTGCTTTGTGGGATGATTGTCCCTTTTGGCTTTGTCTACATTCCTTACTCTGAGAGTTTGGGAGGTGTGCGCTATGTATTTATGCTAAATGTGTTATTCTATCCACTTTTGGCTTGGTAGGGATGATTGTGCCTTATGGCTTTGACCATATTTCTGACCCTGATGGGTTTGGGGTGTTACGAGTGTTCTCGCTAATTTTAAATTGCTGAAATGCAATTTTGGAGTGCAGGGTGCATGTGTATTGTGAGAGCTCTGCTCTCAGACACATCTCCTGCAGTCATACATGGAACCATGTCCGTTTTAGAGCACAGCAGCGCACCTTCATACATATGCATGATGCGCTGCCATGCTAAACAGGAACGGTCCCTGCTATATAGGAATAACTTATTCCTGCATGGCTGCTTAGCTGAATCCGGGGGACTATCATTTAAGCCAAGACTCATTTCTTCTTACAAATACAAAATCCATCTAAGCTCACTACATTCCATTCTATTAATTAAATCCCTCCCTTCAAACTCAAACCAATCAACTCTGATACAGTAAATTTGAAACAACTTGTCTGTCCAAATTAATTCACGTGTTTTGCCAAAGCATTACATAATTTCAATTTTCTAATGTTATAATTATGCTCTAAAATCCTATCTTTAAGGGTAAGATTTGTTTTGCTTACATAAAAACTACTACATGCAAATCATTTTACCAAGTACACTAAATTACTACTTTTACAGTCAGAATAAAAATTAAACTCTATATTTCATCCAGAAACAGAGTGTACAAAATGTGATGTAGACCATATAAACCTATAGGCACTACATGAATGGCAAGGGAAAGTCCCTACATGGTCTATCCACTTTTGGCTTGATAGGAACGATTGTCCCTTATGGCTTTAACCTGATTTCTTACCCTGATGGATTGGGGTGTTACAAGTGTTCTCGCTCATTTTAAATTGCTGAAAGGCAATTCTGGAGTGCAGGAGGTGTGTGTATTGTGAGAGTTCTGCTCTCAGACACACTCCCTGTGCTCATACATGGAACTGTGTCTGTTTTAGAGCATGGCAGCGCACCTTCATACATATGCAAGGCGCGCTGCCATGCTGAACAGAAACGGTCCCTGCTGTGCAGGAATAACTTATTCCTGCACGGCTGCTTGTTGAATCCAGGGGACTATCATTTAAGCCAGGACTCATTTCTGTTTGCAAATACAAAATCCATCTAAGCTCACTACATTCTATTCTATTAATTAAATCCCGCCCCTCAAACTCAAACCAATCAACTCTGATACAGTAAATTTAAAACAACTTGTCTGTCCAAATTAATTCACATTTTGCCAAAGCATTATATAATTTCAATTTTGTAATGTCATAATTATGCTCTAAAATCCTATCTTTAAGGGTATGATTTGTTTTCCTTACATAATAACTGCTCCATGCAAAACATTTTACCAAGTACACTAAATTACTACTTCTACAGTCAGCATAAAAATTAAACTGTATATTTCATCCAGAAATAGGGTGTACAAAATGCGTTCATGACCATATAAACCTACAGGCACTACATGAATGGCAAGGTAAAGTCCCTACATGATCTAAGATTCTATTATTAATAGTCAATTTTTGTCTGTAGCATAGCTGTCACTTCAAGGACGTACTATTCTTAAATGAAAATTTAGATGTTGTACCCAAGACCTTTTTTATTGACTCATCTGCCATCAGAATCGTACATTTCTTCCTAATAATGTCATATACCATACTAATGTCACTTGAGCAAGTTAAAGTAACTCTTGGATCTTTACATTCATAACACCTAAAGAAATCCCAATCCCCCCGCGCCACATGCTCCAGAGATCACAACCTCATTACCACAATTAAATTCAGTCACCCTCATGCTATTTCTCCCATTATTGGAATAATACGGTCTAGCTGACATATCCCTTAGAGAATGTGCTTCAGTAATTGTACTTTCAGTATCACTGGATGAATGCCCTCTACTCAAAAACTCATTTGACGTGTCATTAAAAACTTAATTCAGCACATCATCATCATTATTCAACCTCAATGCCCTTAAAAACTGGCCTTTCAACACATTCCTATGACTATGTCTAGAATGCATGCTTGACTTGTGCAAAATATTGTTCTTTTTGTAAGGCTTTCTATATATCATAGTACCTATTTCTTCCAAAATGTTCCCGTCTACTTTCACATATAAAAATGCAATAGAAGTATTAGACTACTTATAAGTAAATTTAAGAAACAATGTAGTGTTATGTAAAACCTCTAAAAAATCATTCAAGCTTTGTAACATTCCTGTCCAAATAAAAAAAATATAATTTACGAAATGCTTATAGAAGCTAATACACTCAGCAAAAGAATTATTACTCAAAACTTGTTCCAACTCCCAGTGCACTAGAACCATATTTGCATAACTATTAGCACACACACTGTTCCCACAGCAACACCAAGTTGCAAAAAGAATTTGCCTTCAAATATAAAAACATGATTTTCTAGAATCAATTCAAGCAAAGTACATATCAACATAACCTTCCTATTAGGTAAAGCTACTCAGACAGAAACATCCTGACATTTTCAATACCTATGTCATTCAGTATGACAGTGAATAAAAAACTAACTTCCAACATCGCAAAAAACATATCCCCAATTTCATTGTGTGCTTTATACCAGTTAAAAAGGTCAGTCATAAAGTGTTTTGTGTCTTTTAAAGCAATATTCACTGTATCTAGCAAAGGTCATAATATCTTCTCAATGTTTATGGATAGAGGCTCAGTGAGCGAACCTCAACTTGATACAATTTATTTACTGATATTTGTTTACTGGGAAAGTCCACTGGGTCAAAAAAAAAACATTTCAGTGGAGGCCCGGGGAGAAAAGCTCCACAGTATATTATAAAGTATTACAAAGTATTCTATAAAAAAAAACATAATAAACAAGGATACATGTATAAAAGCAGAGATAAGCACTGCAGTACAGTTCTGAGTTACTTTACTAATCTTTTTTGCATCACAGCATAACATAACACATTAATCAATGATACATATATGTAAGCAGAGATTTGCAAAGAAATGTAATACATAGTTTAAATTACTAATCTATTAGCATTACATTGAATTGGTAAGAAGTTGCATGTGTAGTTTAGTGTAAATATTGAGTATTATCATATGTAGTGTGTGTCTGAAACAACTGTTTAATGAGCACAAGGCTGAAATATGTTAAGGACCTACCATTAAAACCTTTCTTAATAGAAATTAGTTAATGGATGGTTTTAAGAGGGCTTGTTTATTTGACAGAGGCAGGAGGGATTGTTTAGGCAATGTAATTTTAATGCTGATTTAAATGTTTTTGTACTGTTATTTTGAGTTATATCTGAGGGTAAGGCATTCCAATATTTAGTAATGCTATGGAAGTACAGACATTGTCCAGCTCTTTTGTTGGGTTTGATTACAGTTAATAGTTGTTTGCCTGAGGATTTTCATGCTCTTGAGGGAGTATATGTTTGTAGTACGGATCCGAGTGCAGGGCAAGAGTTGGGTTTGAAAATTAGTTTGCGGGCTAAAGTTAGTTGGGTATAGAGGAGATGGCGTGAGAATTCGAGCCAGTTCAGTTCTTTAATAGCATCGCAATGGTGTGTGTAGTTGGGCTTTCCTGAGGCAAATTTAGCTATTTTATAATAACAAGATTCTAGTTTATTACTAAGGGTTGAGTGGAGATTAGTAAAAATGGCACTAGTATATAGGAGAGAAGGGATGAATAAGGTACTGGCAAGTTTTGCTTTAGTATGGTTGTTAAGGTAAAGTTTATGACAATAACGTTTGCTTAATTTAAAGTGTGTTTTTTATTGCATTGAGAATGTGTGGCTCAAAAGTGAGTTTGTCATCTGTTGTTATGCCTAGCAATTTAGCTGTTTGCACTATTCAAATTTCTGTACTGTCTTTAGAGAATATTTTAAAGTCTGTGTCTGGTGGTTTTGTAGAGAATAGTAAGAGTTTAGATTTTTGGGGGTTTAACAAATGCTGTACATTGGGGCGGCCATGGTGGTGCAGTGGTTAGCATTGCCTCCTCACAGCAAGAGGTTTTCTGGTTCGATCCTCAGCTGGGGTGCCTTCTGTGTGGAGTCTGCATGTCCTCCCTGTGGTCGTGTGGGTTTCCTCCAGGTGCTCTGGTTTCCTCCCACATCCCAAAGACATGCTGCAGGTGGATTGGACACTCTAAATTGACCCTAGGTGTGAGTGTGTGCATGTGTGTGCCTTCTGTGGAAGGTTGGGTGCTGGGCTGGCAACTCGACACAGTAAAACTTCACTGCCAATCATGAGCGGACAAGGTGATCCGCTGTGGCAACCCCTGACTGGGAAAAGCCAAAAGAAGAACTAGAACAAATGCTGTGCATTATTTAGCCAGGATTCAATTGATGTGAAAGCATTTTTATGTAACTGTAAGGAGGTCTGAGAAACTGTTAAAGGTGGATATTACTGTGGAATTATCAGCATATTGGATGAGTTTACCCAGTTGGGTAGCTTTGTGTAGATCATTGATGAAGGTATTAAATAGTAGTGGCCCTAATATGGATCATTGTGGGACTCCTATGTTGTTAACTTGATAGTCAGATTGAATATTTTGCCATCTTACAGACTGTTTCCTGTTGTTAAGGTAGGAAGTAAACCAGCTGAGTGCATAGCATCCTCGTTTTGATAGTTGGCTTAGTAGTTTAGTATGAAATACTATGTCGAAAGCCTTAGATAGTTCCAGTAAAATTACTGAGGTAGGATGACCAGCATCCAAGGCTTTGTGAACTGTATCGGTGAATGAGTGCAGGGCTGTGATGGTGCTATTTCCTGGGTGGAACCCATGTTGGGTGAGGGCAAGAAGAGTGTTGTCAAATAGGTATTTAAGAAATGAGTATGAACACATTTTTTCTAAGATTTTTGATAAAGGAGAAAGTAATGAAATATGGCGGTAGTTTGAGAGGTCATGGGAATTTCCTTCTTTGTGTAATGGTGTAATAATAGATTTTTTCCCACAACTGGGGGACATAGCATTCAGAAACAGAGCGATTTTTAAGTATGCTGACTGGATATGCTATAGCACTTGCTGCTAATTGTAGATATTTTGGGGTAAGATTATCTGCAGAAAGGGAGCAGGGTTTCAATTTGTTAGGAGTCTAAGTATGAAGGAGGTGGGTACAGGGTGTATAGTAAATGAGAGAGATGAGGGAGTACTAGCTGAGATGTCTAATGAAAAGGGTCTGTTATTAATTAGTGAGGAATTAGTGGAATATTGTATATTTGCAATTGTGTCTGGATATGATTATTTGATTAATTTTTGAATGGAGGAAATGAAATGGGTATTGAAATCATGGCAAATTTATTGTGGAGTCTTACTTGAGTGCAGAGGATGGATTTTGTATGGTGCCAGGATTAAGTAGGGTGGAGACCAACTTCCAAAAATGTTTTTGATTATTGTGTAAGGAGGACAGTTGAATTGAAAAGTAGTTTCTTTTGTCTTGTATAACTAGTATTTTTGGCTTTATTTCTGAGTTATTTGTAGCTGATTTCATTTTTTTTTTATTTTTTTTGACATGCATTCCATGCTTTGTCTCTATATAAGAGACTTTGTTTGGTCTGCTTTGTTAACCAGGGGGCATGATTAATTTTCATTCATTTGGTTTGTGATGGGGCTATGATATTGAGGGCATCTAGAAAAAGTTTGCTGATGTAGCTGACAGCCTAATCCAAGTGAAGTATTTTTAGTGGGGTCCATGTTTGAGCTTTTAAAAGGCTTATACATTTTTTTGGTCAAAGTTGTTGAGATTCCTTGATAGTCTATAGGAGTGTGTTTTGGTTATTTGGGGGAGAGTCCTATGGGTATATGCTGGGAGGTGCAAAAGTTTGATTGACAGATTGACTGTTGGTCACATTCTAAACATCACCTGTATGATTGCTATTCATATTCTTCAGAGAGAAACTTTCTGCCAGTTTGTTCCACTGACGTCACACTATTCTGTGAAGCTGTATTACATAGCCAAGAAAAGATGTTACCTTTACCAAAGTCAAGCATATCACATTGTAACTTTTTCCATTTGGCCCTTTGTAACCTTGCTTCATATGCCGCTACATTATCACATAGTTCATCATGACTTAGCATATATTTCTCAGTGCAGAACTTTGTTACTATATCATTTTGTAGTCTTCTAATTTCCTTCAACAATGAAAACTCTAAAGGTTTAAAGAAGTCAATAAGGAGTTTCAGAGTTTCATGTATTCAAAACTCAACCATAGATAGAAGGACTGCCACTACCTTAAAAAGTCACTAAATACATTACCGTAAGTCGGCATCTTGAATATACGAAGCCCACGTGGAACAACTTTATGATGTAAGGCAGCTCATACCTCTCAACTCTGAAACATCAAAAATCTGGACAAAGGCCCATGAAAAGTAAGCATAATTGGCCACAAATCTGTAAGCTGATTAATATAAAATCTGCATACATAATTATGAAACCACAATCACTCCAATGGAATTGTGAGATTCTAACATTCAAACACAAATTGTAGAATAGACAAAATATTAAACAGAAAAATATAACCAGAACAATAGTGTTTTATTTATATTAACATTGGAACTTGTATCAAAGTTTGAACTTGTGCAAAACTAAAATACAATTTTCTGTTATAAAAATAAAATGAACTGCTTCTACTACACTAATATTAAATAACACAAGCAAAGCAAAGCAAAACTTTATTGTCATTCAGATCGTACAACCAAAAAGTGAACAGCTGAATGAAATTACATTCCTTCTAGCTCATTTATGCACAGCACAGACTATTTACAACAAAAACACAAACACTTAAATCAGATAAACAACATACATGCACATAACACAAAGTCCCAGCAAACCGAAGCTCCATCTCCACACTGGCAAGACCAATCCAGTTCCACCAATCCAACAGAACAAAGTCTGGATCAGCACACATCCAAGCTGAAAGTCGTGTCTCCAGCATCCAGCCTTGTCCAGGCCAATGACCACAGTCTCCACGATCACAGTCACGATCCACCATTAACTCCTACATCAACCTCATCTCCACCAGCAATGGTCCGGTTCCACTTTCACAAACCATCAGATCCAGCACAACACCTTCCAACACCATCCAGCACCCAGTCTCCGGCATCCATTCCTCTTGGCTCATCTCTCCATATAGAGGCCTGAATAGCCACAACCAGGCCAACCATTTAAACCACTCCAACCACTCGAAGCCATCTGAGCAAATCCCAAAAACTCCACCTTCCAATCAATCCACAGATCCACCAATCAACCAACACCATGAACACCTACTCTCTACACTTGACCACCAGTGACCCAGAAAAATTATCCAACTACAGGAGACAGCAACAAAACAAAAAATGAACAACAGGAGCTAAACAGGCCACTGGGGCCAAAAGCGCCACCATCTTACGACACAACATGATATAACCAGAACAAAACTGTTTCATTTATTTACAATGCCTTTGAAATTGTGCCATGTTACCACTGTTACTGGAAGTTATCTATTCTACCAGAAAATATGTTAGAACATGTAAAACGATGTAACTGGTTCCAGAACAAAGGAATAGTGAATGAAATGATAAATAGGCACAAGAATTAAACAAACATCTGAACAAATAATAAAGAAAAGCTGTCTTTTGAGTCCTATATATTAGTATTCTATTTCCTGATACCTATTTTATCTTATTCATGGTTGCATAGGGCTCACACCATCTCAACTGTACAGATTTTCACAGAGTATCCAGATTTTTACCTCATATTTTTGGTCTATTCATCATAAAATTTGAGGTTTTCTGACAAATCATTGAAGATTGAAATCAATAAATAACACTAAATAATGACACACATTTGAGTTTCAGACTTTATATCGTCTGAAAATACATAATTATGCAAAAACCTGTTATTCTAGCAACTTTCTAAATTCCTAGGAGGAACATTTAAATTATGTCCCTATTTTTGGGCCTTGCCCTCCCATTCTTTCTGGATTTGTCCAGACGTCTTACACTGAGAAGTTGAGAGGTATTGATTCCCAGTACTGACATTATTGACAGACTAGTCTAAACATGGATCACTATTTCATCTGGTGGGTAGCAAATCAACTATATGCTTGAACACACACACATGCACACACACGCACACACACATACACACACGCATGCACACATGCACGCAAACACGCATGCACACAGACTCTGGTCATAGCTAATGGAGCTTGTTGGTACTGCATGTGTTATATAAATAATAGCCGTCAGAAATTACTCTGAATAAGGGCTTGGCTACTCAAGAGAATGGAATTGTTCAATTCAATTGAGTCTCCTTTTCCAATGCCTTTTTTTCAGACAGTTAACCTTCAAAAATCACTCATTATATCAAAGCGCTCATAAGGAAGTATATCTATGCAGAGTGAAACAGGAGGATCTCATGACACAGTTCAACTTTTAATGTAACCAGTCCACACCAGAACACACAAGCAGAAAGGCAGCAGGAAATTGGAACTTGATCTAGCTGACTCTGGTGCATCTGGGAAAAAGAAAATCCCTTCCCTAATCCCCAGTAACCATCAGGCTACTGACAATTACTAATAGAATTTCTTTCTTTTTTTTCCGGCTTTTCCTGTTAAGGGTCACCACAGCAGAACAACATTCCAAAGAATGACTGGAAGTGGGGTTTTAAGGTGTTGAGTTGCTAGTCCAGCACCCAACCTTCCACAGAAGGCACACGTACACACACACTCACACCCAAGTCCAACTTAGAGTGTCCAGTCCACCTGCATTATATGTATCTAATGGGCTTATCTTCTCACACTGTTGTAACTTAAAGTAGAAAACTATCATTTTATCTCACAAGACACCAAGCCCTAGCACAGTGGAGCAGCCTAATGCTATAGCAATCTATATAGTTATTAACCATGGCAATGAACTGTTTGGATCCAGTTCAGCCACAGGGCAATAACATCACTTAAAGAGGTAGGGCATAAAGAATGATTCATATTCAGAGATTTCAAAAAAAATGTGGAAAGGAATTCCACAGATAGATCATATACACTTCTTGTAAAAAATCTATGTGTAGAAGGTAAGATGAAATATTAATGATTCAGCACTGTTGCTATTTCAGTCCATCACTATCCCAAATCCTAGATGGAAAGAATGAATGACAGGGGAAAAGGAAGATGATGTCTAGAAAGGTCCATTTTGCAAATAATAGACAGGGAGTGAATTCACCTAACTGAAAACTAGTAATCCACAAATATTCTTAAGTGATATTTCAATAATTTACATTCTCGTGCACTTTGAGATGCAAGTGGTATTCGCACGGAATGTTTTGAATTGCCTTAACAACCATTCCCAACAGCAATACCCATACTTTTTGAATGTTACTGAATTTTGAGCGATAATTCCATACTGTACCTCAAAACACAACAACCTTATTCCACATTTTAAGGCACATTTTTGTGACTGAAATGCTCCCCTTGGCAGCCCACCCAGCTAGCTAAGTAATGATAAAAACTAAAGGGGTCGTCATACATTCAGTAATAAGATTAAGTAAAAATCAAAAGTAACATAAAATATTAAGCCATGCAGCAAGCTCCTCCTCGCTAAAGATACCAAAAAGGTTCAATGTTATTTACAATTTACATTCCATTAACCAAGTTAGACCTACTGGGCACAACTCAAGAGTGGAACTGGGAGAAAAGTCCCCATTAACATAATGACAAACGTAAGATAACAGTATAAAAATGAGCATTTAGACTAACACAAAATACACAAGATACTGTCCCACATTTAACAGACGCAATGCCACATTGTTAAACCGAACGCTAAAAAGCTCAACCCTGCCATTGTCACAGCATTTCACTTTTTATTTTGAACACCACAGTCATGTTAATAAATACACTCACTAGCTCTTAATAGTGTATTAACAAGGTCAAGGGTGCCGACTCCTTGCCTGGAGCTGAAAGGTGCTTAACTGCAGGAATGAATGAAAACATCCTGTCAAATCAGACAGAAGGTACAAAGGCTTTACTCAAGTAGACTAAACTAAAACAGTTCTTACCTTCCACTTAGCCAAGAACAAAAGAAAAAAAATTACATTGAGATAAAATTGCGATGTGATTGTGCAGTTGCTTGGCACCATACTAATTATACCACGGATGGATGACTGAAATCAAATTTTAAATTAAGAGGATTGAATTTCACAACAAATGATGCTGATTGCTGAATAAATCGGTAATTCTATATGTGGTTGCATGGTCAAGCTGTCACTGCTGCCAGAGATAAATTTTCTCATCCTACTTCCTGATCCTGAGTGTGCAGATGCTGGACGGACATGGACCAGTCTCTGCTCTGCTGCACCGTACTACAGAAAGTACATGCTGCTGCTTCTTGGGCTTGGACTTGGCTTAAGTTAAAAAAAGTTACAACGAAGTGTTGGACAGTAGGACTCCACGCTCACTGATCGGCATGATCACTGCTGCCTGTTGTGTTGCCCTCCTCCCGTCTCTGCTTGTACAAACATACATACTCACTTATAGTTAAAAATTAAACAAACACAGTCCGAGCCCTCATGTGAGTTTCTGATAGACTCACAGTCTGCGCCACGAGGCTGATGTAATTGTGCATACCCCTACATGTGATGACATCAGCAACAACTTCCACTTAAAAAAAAATCAACCCCCCTCCCCAGGAATTGAGTGCCCCCCTCAGGAATTCATGGCACCTCATTATTTTGCCCTCAAAACCGGTAAATACTGAGGAAGTTTGTACAGCTGAGAGGTTCAAAATGCAAGCACTACCACTGCAGGCTTTTGTACTTACACATTTTATTTTCAAGTTCCTTTAGATTCATAAAGAAACTCTCAAACATCACTGAATCAGTCTCTGGTTCTTTAGTTATCAAGTCTTGAGTTGAAAAATGAAGCAGCAGATTCACATCTACCATTAAAATATATTGCAACCACTCGGGCTGCATACTGGAATTCCCGTCAGGATTGTACTCAAGTTCTAAATCACATTATTCAGCCATGACCCATGGAATAACCAGCTCACTCATAAAATCAAAAATCACAGCAGTAAATCCAGTGGGTAAAGGTCCATAGTTTCCACTAAACGTGTCCGATATAAAAAAGAAAAGAAAATCGACCACCACAGCTAAATAAAAGTCAAACAGTGTTTGTTTGTCTTTTTGGCTTTTCCCAGTTAGGGGTCACCACAGCAGAACTCTGGTCCGCTAATGATTGGAAATAGATTTTTTTTTTTTTATTTTAAGGTGCCGAGTTGCCAGCCTGACACCCAACCTTCAGCAAAGGCACGCTGATTCACAAATGTCTTTCGGAGGCCACTCAACCACGGGGAGGACATTCTTGGCTGCACGCCAGCCAAGAATCGAACAGGAGCCCCTCTTGTTGTGAGGTAACAATGCTACTGTTGTACCACCGCAGCTCTGCTAAAAGTCAAACAGTGTTTAAGTAAGTAAAATAGGTAAGCACTTTCATGGCACACACCACTTCTTCAGACCATGAACACTCCATTAAAACATTCATAATTTAAATACATACTGAACCAATAGATGAACCAATACAATCAATGAAAAAGGTCATGTGACATCAAAACTGGCTTTAAAGAAACAGTATCATTTAAGCCAGGACTCATGTCTGCTTGCAAATAAAAAATCCATATAAGCTCACTGCATTCCATTCTATTAATTGAATCCCCTCCCTCAAACTCAAACCAGTCAGTACTAATACAGCAAATTTATTAACCAGCACTTTATAAACAGAGCAGTTTCAGCTGAGTCCTTGCAATACCAATGAAAAAGGTGCTACCAGAGGTTGCACTGGTAATACATTCCACTAACACGTAAATGTGTTCTGAGATACAGGCAGACATTCACACACACACACACACACACACACACACACACACACACACACACACACACACACATGGATACAAATGCAGACCCACCGGCATACATGCAGAAACAGATACACAGGTGCATACATACACAGATATATAAAGACACACATACTCAAAGATGCATGCGTGGTCATATTATAAATGGTCACATACTTATATCTACATACATACGTATTGCTAAGTAATGATCATACTGCTTACATGTTTACAAAATGGGCTTCAAACAGCAGTAATAATATACATGAAGGTACATTGAGTATGTAGTTGAGGATATAGTGTATAGCTATTCACAAACAATAGAAAACAAGGTCCTTTTTTAGTTGAAATAATTCTGTCTTAACTATTCTAGACTCACTTTAGAATTGTGCACCATTCAAGTATGAATCAATGCATGCATGACCCTTACATAACATGCAGTTAACATTATTAGTAGTAATAAAGTAATGCAGGATGAAAGGGACTAAACTGACAAAGACACAATTAAACAGTGGCATATCCAGAGTTGGAGGTCACTTTGGGGGCGTGGTACTGTGCAAATAAACACCTGAAAGTTTTTTTTTTTTTTTTTTTAAGTATAAAGCTTACTTTGAAACAACTTAGAAAAATGGAATATTGTAGCAGAATTTTCAGGCAGGAAAACAATGTTAGAGCCACTTGCTATGCTTGTTAATAAATAGAGTGGCTCAGTAGAAGACCCTCCAAAGCTAGACCTTCTGCTTGTATCCTTGTGATTGTTTTATATCAGTCCAGTGGATTCACGAGTTCTTCCACTTGTTTAACGTTATACACAATCATTGATATGTATATTTTTAAAGATCCTCTCTTCTAGGACAAATGATACTCAAGAGCTTTACAGATGTTTGTACTGTGTCAGCTCTTATTTTCCTGTTTAGAAGATTCATCTTTCAAACTTGTAGACATATATCTGTGAAAACTTAAAAAAAAGTGCAAAAGTGCAAAGGTTTAATCATAGTACTATAAACAAAACATTTCTAAAGGGCTGCATCAATGTCTGGGGGTGTGTACCTTAAAAAGTTTTTGGGGGATTTTAATTCCTAGAAATTCAATAAGTCACTCTATTTGTAAGACAGTAAAAGGTTTGAAAAGAGGTAACTTGAAATTGTTTTACATATATTTGAGAAGTGGATATTATTCTAGACAACTGTGTTTACCTTGTTTTTTTAAATTGTCCAGATTTTTTATGCTCGTCTTTGTCCTCCTCTTTATTTATTAACTAGTGACTCATTATTGACATGGTATTGTTTGCTGCTGTTACTTTTCATATCAAATGAATCCACATCTTTGAGCAAGTGCCAGTGCCAGGACATTATTCGCCATTGTTGTGATATGACACTTTTTCATCAGGGAAGTAGCTGAGGAATCACTGCTATGTTCTGGGATTATATGGACAGAGTAAGAATAAGGGGAAACTATTCAACTTTAATCGTGCGGTGTTCATGGGATAATCAGAACAACAGTAAGCAGTAATTACAACATAATTATGATCCAGTGAAAATGCATATTGTAGAATGCCTAAAAGCAAGATTTCTGAACAGACTGACTCTTCACTAATGTCACTGGCTCTTTCTGGTTCTGCAAGATTTGGTAGAATTCAAATTTACTACTACCAATGACTGTTTTGCAAAGCACTCACAATTCTTTACTGAAACAAAATATGACCTGCATGTTAACTAAAGATGAATCACTTTTAAAAGGCATATGCCCTAGTCAAGGAAATTCAGCTCACAGATCAAACCTCAAATCTTAAAACCTTCACAAGTTACAAGCAGGGGGACTGTTGTCTGTCACATTGAAATGACCTTTAAAATACCAAGGTTTGCTAATCTTCTGTTAAACACACTGCTACCTTCTAAAGCATATTTAGTCTTCCTGCCTTCTTACAGCTTGTGATGCAGACCCTCTAACAATTTCCTTTCTCTCTTTGAAGTAGCCTCTGGTCCATCTATACCTCTTTATACTGATACCTTTAGAACTGCACACAATATTCTAAATTATATATCATTAAGGTATTCTTTTGTTTAAGTTGCTTTTCAGCAGATCTGATCTCTTGATCCTATCTAATCTAATGGACAGTCTCCCACAAGGTTATAACTTGTCTTGAGGTTTTGGGTGGCACAGTGGTGCAGCGGTTAGCATTGTCACCTCACAGCAAGAGGTTCTTCAATTCAATTATCAGCTGGTGTGCCTTCTGTGTGAAGTCTGCAGGCCCTCCCTACATTCACATGGGTTTCCCTGGGTGCTCCATTTTCCTCCCACATTCCAAAGACATGCGTCTGAAGTGTTTCTCCCAGGGCGTTTGCTGAAAATGGGTTCTGTCCCAGTTGGACTTTCCTGGTAAACAAATGTTAAAAAATATCCTCATCTTTAAACTAAGAATCCTCCCCTGTTGGTCTCATGGCAAGTTTATCTCCCCAAGCCAGCTGTGTCTCATAGAATTCGTGGCACCTACCCTGTGACAAATAACACCACTAACATAAGTAAAGCTAGTTGGACTTCCAACTGTACTGAAGAACCTTGCAGAACTTAAATGTATGTCTTATTATAATACAAAAGGCAGTAGTAGGTTGTGTTTTTTGCTGTAATCCTTAATGTACTAAACATAAATGCATGAGGCAGCAGCAAGGATTTCAGTGCCCCCCCCCATGCAGAAACATTTTGATTTCTAAAATTCAAGTCTGTGAAAACACTCCACACTAAACTGTAATTCTAGCCCCTCCAGTCTCTGAAGAAACACTTGTCTATCTTTTTTGTATGTGATATGTCCTCACTACCTTCCCAATCTGTCTCTGAGTCAACATTTGCTGACTCAATCACTTAAAGCCCTCAGACATTTCAGTCCCTCCCCCAGGCAGACACATTCTGGTTTTGTCCATTAAAGTCTGTAAAACACTCCACACTAAACTGTAATTCTACCCTTCCAGTCTCTAAAGAAACATTTAAAGTACCCATCTTTTTTTTCTTCTATGTGATATATCCCCACTACCCTTCCAGTCTGTCTCTGAGTCAACAATAGCTGACTCACTCACTCACAACCCTCAGACAAGGTAATTTCTTAGGGCATCCAACTGGTAAAATTAAAAGGGCTCATACTGCTTTTTAAAGAAAAAAGCATTAGTAATAAAAGAAGGACTAACATTATAGATATGACTTCAAAGCAACTGATAGTTTATTTTTTAATTGCACATACCTTGCTTGGCTCATCCCACTCTGTTTGCCCTATGGGCTCACTCCGCTCCCCTACAGTGCCACCAATTCCCACCCACCCCTGCGTACTCTGATTTTACAGGTAAGCTCCTTTACAAAGGCCCTCCCTTCATCCTCCCATTATCTAATAATAACATCCATCAGCACCATCTACACATGCCCTTCCACTTCCTAAGTCCTATTCTCTTTTCTCACACCTCACCCTCATACTTCTACCCAATCATAGTAGAACAACTCAGCTTTCCCCTCTGACTACTGTGGTTAAGATATTCTCACTTCTCTACACCATCTTCTAGCTAAATTCACTGTACACATCCGAATACCCATCACTCTCATATCTACTTTCTGATTCAGCACATCTACTCTTTTCATCCTTACTATCTGCCACAACCCCATATACCCCTTAAAAAAATCTACCCCTTTATTAACAATTTTATTTTCCACATCACTTAGAAGTCACCCATCCAAGACAGCATGTTACTTTACATTTTCTTACCACCCATCCTACTTTTCCTCTCTGGGTTGTCATCCTATCACACTATCCTACTATACCCTCCAACATCACCCACTCTTACCCAAAATATATCACCCTACTATTAAAGTCTGCATTTCCCTGTCTCCTCCTCCCACTTTAATTTTGTCTACATTTAACTTCTTAAACTAAAACATTTCAACATTCCTCTCTACTCTCCCAAACATAGACTCAAATCCACATCCTACTACATTACTTTTTTCACCAAAGTAACACTATTTCCTACTGCACTTTTACTAGATAGGGACATCCACTGCAATCCCAGTCCATCCCCTCCCACCATCACTACTAGCACTGCCAAACCCACAAGGTATCAACCCCTCTCCTCTCCACCTAAATACCTATCACTCTATTTCATAAACCTACAAACTCTTATAAACAAAATAACATAATTTCATGCCTGGATTGCCCACCACTTTTCCCACATCTTAACTCTCTCAGAAACCTGGCTAAAACCACATAGTATAAATTCCGAAATTCTACCTCCCAAATATAACATCTTCTAGCAGGATAGACATTTTAAATAAGGGGGAGGTGTTGCCATCCTATACTATGAACAACTTAACCCCTCTCCCCCTCTCCTTACCACTCCCAGACTTCCCCCCAATGGAACTTATCTTTCTTCGCTATCATCTCAACCCTCATAAAAAACTGGCCATAGTGTCTATCTACATACCCCCTGGCAACAACATTCCTGTCCTTGAAAATATCTTATCTTGGATCTCCCAAAATATATAATATGAAACAGACATACTAAGTGATGTTAATATTAATTGGAAAACGCTCTCCTCAGTCCCCCCAGTTCCTCTATTAATCGATTCAGCTTCAGTCAACTTATTTCTTCTCCCACTCACATACACAAAAACTCCAGATCCATTCCTGATTAGATCTTAACTTCCAACCACAATCAGTATCACTGTCCCACTACCTTACCAGACTCAATAAGTGACCACCTCCCTGTCTCGATACTAAGGCTACCTTCTCAAATCCCTAAAACCCACCTCCATAAACAGTGCTGTAACCTTTCCAAATTCAATGCAGAAGCTTTTAACTACAAACTCTCCCTGGTCAACTGGTCTCATCTGTATAGCCTTCCTCTAAATGATGCCATTCTTGAATTTAACAAAATGTTCCTAAACATACATACAAACATACTAAATGCCCTAGCTCCCATTAGGAAAATTAGAGTCAAACCATATCCCCTCCCCTGGCTCTCCCTTTCCACCATGAAACCTGGAGACAATACCTGGAAACAATGGTCTAAGTCAAAATCTCCTTTTGTCCTCCTTAAATATAAAGAACTCAGAAACATTACCAAAAAAAGTTATTCAGGACAAACAACATTCTATCAAGAAAGCCCAATCCACCCAGTTTTCTAATCCTAAAAGATTCTGGCACACTATGAACAGTATACTCCATCCTGGTAAACCCTCTACCCCCAACCCCTTCCATAACAAACCCATCTTGAAACTGTCACTCTTCTAAATAACTACTTTATAGACTCTATCAAAAAACTAAACCCCCAGACTGCAGTCAAAAACTAACTTTAAACCCCTCAACCACCCATCCCCAATCAGCCTTGTCCCTGAAACATGTTTCCACTGCCTATATCAAATCTCTTCTGCTAAAACTGAAACCTTGCTCACCTTCCTTTGACAACCTACCCCCACATTTTTTTAAACTTGCTGCTGACTATATAGCATATCCCATCTCAATTCTTATTAATCATTCTATCAAAGAACCCTTAATCCATGAGATCTGGAAATCCTTCTATATTATTCCACTTCATAAGGTAGGTAACTCCACTGAACTTACCAATTACCGACCAATAGCCATCCTTTCCCCTGTCTCAAAAATTTTTGAGAAGTACATTCATAGGCAACATATGTCCTATTTACTTCATGGAAACCTCCTTACCCCCTGTCAGCATGGAATTAGAGCTCACCACAGCACATCCACAGCCCTGCTATCTTTTATGCAGACTGTAGCAGAAGCAAGGGACAACAATAAACTTGTATTATGTGTGTTCCTTGACCTCTATAAAGCTTTTGACTCCATCTCCCACACTAAACTCCTCTCTAAACTATCCAAACTTAACCTCTCCACCTCCACTATCCTCTGGTTCTCCAGCTATCTCAACAACCAACATCAATCTGTTAAATGGCAGACTTCCTACTTACCCTTCTTACCTATCCAAACTGGTGCCCCCCAAGGATCCATCCTTGGCCCCCTTCTCTTTCATATTTTCTCTAACAATCTTTGCTCTGTCTGCACCTCATCTTCACTAATCCAATACATGGATGATTCTTCCCTTATCACCCTCTCTGACAACCCCACTGACCTGCACTCTCTCACAAAGACTTCCTTTAATATCATCAAACACTGGCTAACTGACAACCAACTAATCTTTAACCCAAAGAAAACCAAACTCCTTCTTTTCCTCCCAAAATCTTTATCCCACCTTAAAATGTCTTTCTGTCTCTCTTCTCTTGACAACACCAATATCTATTCAGACTCCACTACAAAACTTCAAGGAATCACTATTGACCACCAACTGAAATTTGCCCATCACATACTACAGCCCATCAAAAAGAGCAATCAAAAGCTAGGTTTGCTCTATAGACTCAAACAATTCTTAACTTACACTACTAGGACCTCACGTGCACAAGTCTATCTTCTCCCCTGCCTACACTATGCTTCCCTTATATTCACACACATCCAGGCAAATCTCCTAACCAAACTAGAACAAATTTACAAACAGAGAGTCAGATTTGCCTGTAACCTCCTCTACATATTCCATCACTGCCTTGCACTAGAAAAAATGCAACAGCTCAAGTTCCCACAACTACTCCAACTTTCACAGCTGCAAATTGCACATTCTCTTTTCTATAAACCTGAAAACTATCCCTCTCTGTCCACCCTCTTATCCCTCTACAAACCAGCACAATCTCTTCATAGCACTGAACAAGTACTACTGAAGACCCACAAGTCCAACAAAGCTATTGGCATCTCAAAGCTGGAAAAAACTCCCATCTAACATATGACATATTACATCTTCGCTCCTGTTCATAAAAGAACTGAAAAAATACCTAGCCAACCCCCTCTCCTGCAACTGCCACCACCCTAGCTAATCTGCCACTACTACACCAGAACTCTTCCCTTCATTCATTATATATACTTACAATCCTGTGAATCCATAACTATACCATTGAGCACTCGTAAAAATTAAACTTTCCTCCCAACTTTACCCCCCTATTTTATTTCTTACTTCCCTGGCCACCCCATCTCTTTCCTCCTCATTTCCCTCTCTCCACTCTATCTTAAGCACCCCTCCTTCCCCTCCCCCCACCATAACTGAATCAACTGACACTCTTTGCTATTCTCCGTCTCTTCAATCATTCTTCATTCTTCTCTACACTCCACTTACTATTCCTCTATTTTGTTCCACCAACTCTACCTCTATCACTTTGTTGTTGTACATGCACAAAATTCATATTTTTAATTATTTCAGTAAGGCATTAATGTTGTTACTCACGCCTCTTTATCTTGCCCTTTCCAATGTTCCTAAACTTGCAATGTAACTTGATATGGTTATGATATATGTGTATCATTTTTTGGTATCATCTTTTTCATCTTGTGTTTATGGAGCTTTATCAATAATTTTAATGATTATCTATAAGGCATTAATGTTGTTACTCACATGTCTTTTTATCTTGCCCTTGTGTATGTTTTTAAACTTGCAATGTAACTTGGATTTCTTGTTATATATGTATATTATTTTTTGGCATCATCTTTTCTATCACATGTTTGTGGAGCTTTTCAGCTCAGGTCTCCACTGAAAAAAGCCCCCCAGCGCAGTGGACTAACCCGGTTAACAAAGGACAAATAAATAATAAATAAACCTAAATAAATAAACAAACAAATAAATAAATACATTTTGTAACTAGTGATTTAGTTACATTGGTTAAGGGATACAATCAGTGGAACTTCCTTCATAGGTAAGGGGGGGGGGGTCACCAGTGTAAATAAAAATCTGTGACAGCTTCCTGTTTGATAAGCCTGTCTCAGTGGATTATGATTCAATGAAAGTGATTTGATCAAATAATCAGTATACACTCTGGCCATATTTAGTGGCTTTTGTCATGTTTTACCACATTTAGATGAAGTAATACTTGACTTTTTTTCATTGTCATTGGTAGCATTTCAGTGCACTTTGACCCTGCCCTACCCTTTCCTTATTTTAGGACGGTACATATCATTTACATTTAGTACAGTTACAGTGTAAGTCTGCCACTCTAAAATTTCTCAGACTTCACTGGTTCACCACAGTATGCAAAATAATCAAATGCATTTTAAGCTTGAAATGTCATAACCAGGAAAGGATGAGGCAAGTACCTTAAATTATTAGAATATTACATATGGACGTAGTTAGTAAATTGGAAACATGTTTTTACAGGCTAACAAGATTCACAATAAGCTTAGTGAATTGAGGCTGTGAAAAATAGATAGCTAGGCTTCAGGAAAACTGAAATAACAATATATACTGCACCAAGAAGGGGTATGGATCTAACCTACGAGGACTTCAACAAGGAGTTTTTAACTAAATACACAAGAAAGGCGTGCATACTATATAAACAGGGTTATGTAGAATGGATATGTAATTAAGAACAATCAGCAAATGTTATTAACCTAAACATGGTCACATATTTTATCAATAATTTCTGTGTTTGCCGTCTCTCTTTTTATTTATTACTGCTTGCATTATTTTATTCTCATACCAACCATTTCTGTAATATGTCTACCTCTTATTATTAGTGTATTATCTACTCTGTCGTTCTTTTGTTTGGAGATTATCTCTCTGGGTCTCTACTAAAAATGGGACTTCCCAGTTGCTGTGACTTCCCTGTTAACAAATGCATATAAATCAACATATCACAAAATGGATGCATCTTAAATAACACAACTCACGATTTTCCACATAATTTTTCAGCCTCCATAACCAGTTTGCACCTTGTGAATGGAGAACTTCTACACTCATTCCCTGCATAAGGGAGGACCTTCCACACTTCCACAGACCCTGGTAATTATAGACCCATCAGTCTGACCAGCCTCATTTGTAAAGCCATGGAAATACTCATTATGGAACTAATCAACCAGGACATAGGGAATCTCCAAACACTGGACCCATCTCAGTTTGGATTTATCAAGGGCAGATCATGTGTACTCAACCTGCTAGAATTTTTTGAAAAGGTTATCAAAGTAATGGGTGAAGGCAAAATGGTACAAACTGCATAACTGGACTGGACTTGGCCAAAGCTTTTGACAACCCCCCCCCCCCCCACACACACACACACACACACACACACACACACACACAGGCATAGTAGAAAAGCTAAATAAACTGGGAATTAACCCTAATTACCTGATGGATTGTCAAATGGCTCAGAGATAGTATGCATGAAATCAAGGCAGGGGAAGTCAGCTCCACAAAGAGTCCAATCACCAGTGGAATCCCCCAGTGTTTTGTATGGGGATGTCTCCTGTTTGGCATTTTCTTCCCTGACATAAAAACTGATACCAAAATTTGCTGTAGGAATTCCCCAAACTACTAATGGACAGTGGCAACTGCTAAATTCTTTATCCCATGTATGGGTCCCCCTCATATTATGTATGGTATGATCCCAGTTATTCTAATTAGGAGTAATATATAATTGTTGACCATTGGTTGGGTAATGCCAATCTAACACCAAATTGAATAGGTTAATTTGAGCACCAAAAGGGAAACTGGCCAGTATTAAAAAAGCCTGTAAGGGCAGCTAGTCTAGTACTTACCTGTGAACCTATAAAATGAAAAGGCGGCTGTCGAAATGTCTGGGATAAGGTGCTTAGGAATTGAAATTGAAGAACTTTCAACCTATACAATTTACAGTAGTGCAAAACTGTAGTTTGTAGCATTTAACCTGAATGTTGTACACCTTGAAACAAGTAAGGTATTGGAAGGTGGAGTGAGTAATGAATACTTGAAGAGAAGCTTTAAAATCAGACAGAAAACTCTGGAGTCCAGGTAAGATCTGAAACAAAAATGTGATGCTTGAGTGAAACTAAATTGGCATGTTAAAGATAACATTGAGTATAGTAATGTAAGAATCAAGCACAATGGGAGATGGTTAAGTTCTTCCTCACAACTTGCTGATACCTTTACTAGTTATGTTTTCTACCAAAGTATATTAGTTTCCCTCTCCAAGAAAACCCTCCAATAGTCAACAGACTCTGCCTAGTGGTTATCTGATTTTGATACCAAATTCATTCTGCAACCATTAAAGAGTTCTATGTAAATTCAGTACTTATACCAATTTATTAGTAGAGGCCTGGCTCCTAAAGACTATATCCAGAGTTCACTGGAACGTGTGATACAGTTGCCGCAGTTATTGAAATAAATAACTTTCTTTTTTAGTTCTTTTCTACTAGTACTTAAAATTATCAATTTGTCCTAGATTCAAAAATGACCATCACACAGAAAATTGGGCAGTGGTAACTGTGCTACAGCAGACCTGCAATATGAAACAGTAAAACATATGACACAAAACCCATCAGGGCGGTGTTTGGATTTTGAAATGAGATGCTATTATTTCCTATGTGAATGAGAGCTTGTGAGATGGAAGCAGGTAAACAACTGGAAGTTTCTAGTATTTGAGAAATTAATTCCTTTAATGTCAGGTTTTAAGCACTGTCAGTGGGAATCACATTTCAGAAGTTAGCTTGTACTAATATTGTATAACATATAGTAATCTGACACACAGCCACCCTGGACCCCCAAAAAGTTGTCATTTGAAATTTAATATTGTATAGCCTGTGTCATTTTTGATCGTTTGCAATAAATCATGTATTCTATTACTCTTACTTAATTACAGGGTTCACCATTACTCTTACACTGCAAGCTTGGCATTATCCATCTTATGCTGATAAGTTCCTAGCTTCCAGAGATTTTCAGTTTGCCAAATTTATCAATTTGGTGTCTATTTAGTAACATTTTTAAATAGTAAGGCTACAGTGGACTGCCTTCAGTACTGGAATGATGCATATATTATACATGCATTACTTTTTCAACCCATGAATAAATGTATATCACCCTATGCATTGATGTACATTAATGCATATCTAAATCATTAACTGTCAATTGTTTTTGTAGAAATTAAAAATGCTTTCAAATTTGGTATTTATTAAAATGATCAAACTGCCGTTAAATGCATTGGCTCTAAAGAAAGAGAATAAAGTAAAGACAAATGACAATTATGTGAGGCACTTCCATCAACAATTAATCAGCACAAATTGATCTTGCATCAGGCATATGGTAGAAGCTTAGAAGCCCTGTGACACTGGTTTCAGCTTTATAAAAGTCCATGAGTTTAATAGGAGTATGAACCCAAGAAAGTGATGGGTCTTAGAAGGAGAAGTGGCTGAATGATTACACACCTCAGCTTGTACATCTTGGAGGTTCTGCTTTCACTGAAAACAGAGCTCCACTCAAAATTTGTTATGTTAAGCATCATTATTTCCAATGTACAAAAATCATTTCTATTTGATGCGTTTATTTGTTAATTTGTTTATTTATATTTTCTCATTGGGATACATCAACAGGCCAGTGGACATTTTTTCAGCCACAGGCAAGGTCAAAAAGCAAAAACAAATGTAACAAAGCTGAAGTCAGCAAACAAGTAACAGTAAAAACAATATATAACATTGCAACAGGAATGCAAACAAAATAAACAGGAAACAAACTGAGAGCCATCAAATTACAATTATAATATACATTCTCTTGCATAAACTGCGTATTGTATGCTGTAGTACTGTTTGATGAATTCCATACAAAAGTTGTCAAAAATAGAGAACCAGATAATGTTCAAGCTTTCAGCAAATGAGTAACAGGTGTATGGGGGAAAGGACAGTACATTGGTAATCACATTCACACCCACATATTTGTTGGTGATTGTTAAGCACATCTAGGCTAAAAATATGTGGATAGGTTTGATAGACTAACTCAGTTCATTGTTGTACATTTCATTAGAACATCAAATAAGCCAAACACATTAATGGAGGCAGTGACATTTCAACAGGAAACATTACACAAAAGATTTGGAGGTGTTTAGTGATGGATGAGGACAAAGTGGAGCATACCCCAGGAGTTTATCATCCAGCAACAGAAACGCTGAGTGGCATCAACAGAATTAGGTGACACAAACAGTGAAAGAGGAATAACAAACACATAACCAAGAAAATACATTTCAAAAATAACTGCAGTGATGAAGATAGCATTTGTTGCACATCAGGGATAACCCTGGCATACAGCATGAGACAGACCAAGTGATGCTGCACATAAATGGTTAGCTGGACCTTAGTAAAAACAATAAGGAAGACTTTGACTGATGATGAATGTAAGGTGTTTCAGTAGGCCATTGACATGCAAAACCAGTGACAGAAATACAGTGTTGAAGAGTGTTGCACACAGGTGCATACTAAATCAGATAGCAGCATACAGACATGGCACAGAGACAAGGCCCAAAATAGTACATATATCACAATGACTACAGTTGCCCAAGAGTCTATAGAAATACCAACAGACACCTGTGAATGACTTTCTTCATCAAAAAGCATGATAGCAAATGGTACTCGGGTAATGCAATAGTCAGTCTGCATTTGGCACTGATGGACTATTATGTATGCCTATGGATATTCTCTCAGTAGTTGTAGAAGCTATACATATCACAGTGTTCCTCACCATCAAAGTGGTCATACAACATATGCAAATGTTGGCATATGAATGGTGGATGGGACCTCACAAATGGCACTGTGAAAGCACATGAAGCTCTGTATTAGCAATGCTTATATGGACAGTGACATCAACACACAAATTACTATCCAAGTTTGCATGAGCATTTGCTTTCACATGCTTTATTAGCCATGCTATGGTGGCAACAGCTTCAAAACAGTTACTAGCTATGCTTACATGGGCAGCATCTTAAATACACTTTGCTAACCCTGCTTGCACAGATAGAGATTTCAACACATTACAGTCCTGATATATGTCAAGGCCAATCAATAGGTGAAAGAAAGCACAAATTGTCATATCTGGTGTCATCTTGCACTTAGCAGATGGCAGTAGTATGCAACTAGTCCCAAAGTACATCTTGTACACGTCTGAGAATACTAGTTTAAATTAAAGTTAGAAAAATATTTTCAGTATTGCAGTAAATGGCTGAATATACCATTTCAGCTAGACATTCTGGATACAGATTAAGGCAATGGGCTTTGGGGTGGATTACAGCAAGAAACATGTATCTGCAGCTGAACAAAACACTCATTCCTTTTATTCCTACCATCTGGCAAAACTACCTCAGTAAATGGCAATGTGTTCTCCAGAATATTTGAGCATTCATGCCTATGACCCAATGTCTTCTGGAGAAGTATTCACATAGCAAAGAGTGGAATTTGTTAAGGAATAATGAAGCAACCAGCAGCATAGTGACACAGCAGATAGTGTTGCCACTTTACAGTAACAGGTTTTTTGGGTTGAGGCTCAGCTGGGGTGCTTTATATGTAGAGTCTGCATGTCTTTCCTGTGTATGTGTGTGTGTGTGTGTGTGTGTGTGTGTGTGTGTGTGTGTGTGTGTGTGTGTGTGTGTGTGTGTGTGTGTGTGTGTGTGAGGGGTGCCTGTAGGTGGTCTGTTTTCTGTCCACATTCAAAAACATGCAGTAAGTAGATTGGACATTCTAAACTGGCTAGAGGTGTGAGTGTGCATGTGCATGTGTCATACTGAAGAACAACCCAACTACAGCAGGACTTCATTGGCTTAATATGATTGTCACTGTTGAACTGACAACCTGTCGCCATGTGTGTAAAAATAGGACAAAGGGATTGTGGATGGATAGGTGGATGCAACAATGCTATATAACAATGCCAGGTACCTACTTTTATAATGGACAAAGTATGACACCACGCTGCTCTTCTCTGCTGCACACCAAGAGCAAGTCCTGTAAAAGCCTCACAAACCAGCTGGTTCCATGTTACAAATATTGCAGATCAAGTGGCAAAGACAGATGTGGTACAGCTTATCATCAAGAGTGTCTACTGATGTTATTAGATAGGAAGAGGATGTAACATTTACACACATACTGACAGAGAACAAGGAATAGTATACAACTGCGGTGTATGTCAAACCCATACCATATGTCATATGATGGAGTCATACCACATCACACATGCTCAGTATTTCCCAGTCCTCAGAAATGACTAATAACCATTTCAACACTTACTGACCACTACAGCTACCTGACATGTGCATCATGCATCTTTTCTTTCTGTCATCATTTCTCCGGATGGTTGGTAAGTACTCATCCTCATAGCTCTTAACCTCCTATAGCAAGAAATCTGGACAAAGCCGTCCATAATGGGGGTTAGGGACCTTTTTACATATTACTCTTACTAACTTAGAAACTTGACAGAATAACAGGTTTTCCATTAGCCTGAATTTTATGAAGAGTACGAAGTTTGAAACTCAAATGTCTGCCATTATTTTCTGAATTCAACCCTCAATGATTTGTCTGCAATTTGACAGAAAACCGAAATTTTATGAGAGACAGACCAAAAATAAGAAGTAAAAATCTGAACATTCTGTGAACATCTGTACAATTGAGAGGTATGCTTTGTATTTAGTGCCCCAGTCCCAAAACAGATTTCTGTGCTATTCAGAATACATCTAAGACTGCTCGTCTGAATGAGCAGGTCATCTCTAAGAAGTATCATTCACGTCTGGGGTTCTTACTTTAATGTATCAATGATGGATCAGAATTTGACTGCAGTGTTGTAAGTGTCATCATTTAGCAATTCTATAATCACAGGAAACAGGTTTATGATGAATCAAGCAATAGATAGAGTTTGCCTACCCAATGAAAAGACAGAATGACACTTTCTCATTTCAAGTGTGCACCCTACTCAGAAATGGTTATGTGGGATTTAGGTAGCTAGTGTGTGATAGGAAAGAAATTGATCACTTTGGTCCAGAAGAATTCTCTGGAAGTAGAATGATCAAGAAAATGTTATTTCTATAACTATTTATGCTAACATATTATTCTCCTTAGATTTTTATTAAAAAGCTCACTGTTATAACAGACATTTTGTCTGTACAATGTTTGAAAATTATTTTAGTAAAAATCTGTCTTGACATTCAAAGACTGTGTTTAATTCTTAGAGACAATTTGAATAAAACATGTAGAAGAACTATCAGATGACCCTCCCATACAGAACCCATCCAGTAGAAAACCATCTTTCCTTGTTAGTATTAAGCTTTACAGCTAATAATTGTAACTCTGTGAGTCACATGCTGCTTCTGTTTCAAATGTGAATTCTGATCAATCATAAACACTGACCTTAGGATTCATTACCAGTCGTGCAGGCTTTACATGAGGCCTACACAATTATAACATGTTAGCACAATGAGCAGCAATGATCACTGCATATGCATACTGCTCATCACACTTACAAGATTCCAAGCTCCATTTTGTGGCCAGTGGCAGTGTTGATAACCATGAAGTGGTGCTAGCAGCATGAACACACAATGTAAACAAAAGTAATTGCCTGTAGACAAATTTATTATGTGAGCACACACAGACAACTTATATGAATTAAGGCAAGTGACTTTTAAGTATGTAGATGCAAATGGACTAATTTACACAAAATGCAATGTGAACAGTGCAGGGATAATTATGAGGGAAGAGTAAGTGGAAAAAAGGTACTCAGTTAAAGCATTCAGATGTGGTGATGTCAGAAAAAAACATTTGCTTTCAATAGGAAGATGTCTAATATTGATGACAATAACAAATAATCTTGCTTCCAAGTGTTTACTCATGTAGATAGCATAAAAAATGACTAACAACAGATGTGAGAATGACTCAATGCAACACCGTAAGACAGAGGAGTAAATGTGATATTAATTCTGATAACATGAAGAGCTGAGATAATGGTTAGCAAGGGCAATGGATACATTATGGGCCATTCACATATAGTGCAGTTATTAAATATGACATGTTTCTACAGGGAATGTATGTGTGATAAGTGACTGTAGTGCTGTATCCTCCACTCCATCCTGTTTAAACAAGGCATGAGCTATATAGCAGCTGTGCCATCAACAGCCATATGGGACATGTTTTATCATTTCTTATTGACATCCATACATAGGGAGGTATATTACACTGATGGGTCTACTTCATATGACCTAAATTTCATTTGACTGAAATTCATTTGACTGAGACCAAAACACTGAAAGTTCAAAAGACTGAAAACTCATTTGACTGAAACTCATAACACTGACACATTAAAGTAGAAGGCATATGCCCTTTTCCCCACTGTAGTGCGATCCTGGAGTTAGTATATATAGTTAGGGGGATCTGGGGGGCACAGGCCCCCACATTGGGGGGTAGGGGCAAAGCCCCCCACATACTTTATACATTTTAAACCATACATATGGATATTTATAACTGCAATGAATAACTGTTTGCAGAAAACAATATTTACCTAAACTATGTGGGGGGGCTTCACCCCCACACCCCCTAACTATATATACTAACTCCAGGATTGCACTACAATGGGGAAAAGGGCATATATCTTTTACTTTAATGTGTCAGTGTTATGAGTTTCAGTCAAATGAGTTTTCAGTCTTTTGAACTTTCAGTGTTTTGGTCTCAGTCAAATGAATTTCAGTCAAATGAAATTTAAGTCATATGAAGTAGACCCACACTGATACATGTCTTAGACTAGCATGTGTTTTTATATACATGTGCATAATAAGCAGTAATATAATAGCAATCAAAATGCACGAGTGACAAATAACAACACAGATCTGATGACATTGCAGTATTTCAAGGTGTCCATTTGTAAATGGAACACATCTTATACAGGATTATTCTGTGCATGCTCACAAGACATTACAGTGAATACTGCCATAACAGCATGTAAACAAGAAAAACACATATATTATTTGCATTAATAATAAATCAATAAAAACTGTGAATAGCAACGTCATGCAGTGCTGTTTGTGTAATGTCAATACATTTATAGAATGTTACCTTTGGCTGGAATTAAACAGCAAGCTATATAAATTCACAACCTGCAAATGTGCACAAATCACGTGTGCAACAGTGGAAGTTTTAACAAAACTGTGAGACTTCACCTGTGTGAATTCATTACATCATATGATTTGTGTTACAATTTGTATGAGATAAAAGGGCTGGGGGAGGTTAATCCCACAGTAATTGTACACAATACAACACTTGTCTAAAGGATGCTATTCATGAATAACAGCAGAAGGGCATGCAATACATATAGTTAGCCAATGTAGGTTTTAAACACTTGACTATGTCACAACAGAAGCTACATGATATTGGAATGAATGGATGTGCCACAGTGCAAGTGGTGCTACATGTGTGAGACATTTTTGTCTTTGAAACTCTGATGTCATATTATTGTTGCAAGGGAGATGTGTGCCTGCCATTTATTTAAAATAATTTTGCTATATTTGCATTTCTTGCACACCATTGCAGGCTGTTAGGTATACCCAGGCACACGAGCTGTGTAGTACAGCCATCACTGTGACAGGAGAATGGCAATCAGCCACAATGAGAGGATAATCATACAGAACATAGTCTCACATCCTGATGTCACAACAAAAGCCTTAGTAGTTTATATGGGAAAAACAGATGTTATCCCATGACATCATCATTATCAAAGAAAGCATTTCTGTGTGAAGAAGGAGCAGAAACCATTGCAATAGGAATCCTCATCCATGCATGTACACAACAAGTAGCTGGCTGATAACATTGTTACTTACTTGCACATTGACAAGTGACTCTAAGAGGTAATAGGTGGATTTGAACAGACTACCTAAGATCACAAGATACAGAATACTGCCTGAATTACATGCACCACATGAGATTTTTATTTTTACAGTTGTGACAGTGAACATTTGATGAATGACATCGCCATTTTTTCATACGCTGACATTCTTCTAAAAATGAATGAATGTGGTTGAAGTACATAGCTACCCATACTACATGCATTGCAAGCCTTCACTACACAGCACAACAGACACATTCCAATGTGCAGTAGCCCATCATTACTGGATTCAAACCTCCACCCTCTGTACTTCTATCATTCAGACAGCACAGCAGCAACAGCTATCTCCACAGGATAACTGATATGAACACTTGAATGTGGTTCCTTTTCAATAGTATGATGTAACCATTGTGTTTCCCCAAAATGTTTATTGCCTGGGAATAATACTAATTTATAGGATAATCATCTGGCAAGGAAAATATGTCTCTTAAGTGGAATTTACAGAAGGGGTGTTGTCATGGGCACAATTGTACATGACAGTACACATACTGAAATAATTTACTCATTGTTGGATTCAAACCCCCTACCTATCTATTTATATAATCTGTAAAGAATTAGCTGCAACTACTACAAGAGAACTGTTAGTTGTATTGGTACAGTGTGCAATTTTGACATGCTAACCTTATTAGTGGGATGAAAAAAGATGTTTGTGGTAAAAGTAGGATAGGGTCCTATCCAACAAAAAATATTCCATTGAGTAGAAGTTGATACAATGCAACTGTTCATTAAAATATACATGACTGCTATAGAAGTCACAAGCACAAGTTCCATGCTGTGATATTTGAACCTCCTATTCATGTAGTTATAACATTTAGAAAGCACAGTATAAGCTACAAGCACAACATGACAAGTCTGACTGTTAAAGAGACAGGATGACTTCATCACTGGGTAGACCAAACTGTGTTTAAAGTTAAAGCTTTCTATTGGATGGAACTAGCTACAGCATATCTTGTAGTAATGTCTTATTTTCATGAAAGTAGAGCCACAGAGGCACCCAAGTTCATTACTGTTAGATTTGAACTACCAACACAACCAATGTCATAATCTAGACATAACCAATTTCATAATCTAGAGAAAACAGCAGTAGCCACAAGCATCACAGGAGAACTCTGACTCTTAGAGTTCCAGAGTACATTTTTGACAGGATGACCTCATCATGGTGTCGCAGAGAAGAATTTTGTGGTAAAACTGGGAAAAGTGGGTTCTGGAATTGTCCTTGAGGTTACATTTGTTGTCTGCTGGAAGTTGATACAATATGTCTGTTTAGAAAGCAGATTGTACCTCATATTACAGCCATACACAGAAGTACTCCATGTTAAGAATTGAACCTCCACCCTATCTAATTACACAAAACAGAAAACAACATTTATTGCAAGCATCCCAGGAAAGCCTCATTCTTTAGAGGAGAGAATGCACTTTTGACAGGATGACCTCATCAGTGTGTTGTAGAGATTATGTTTCTGTTAAAATTGGAATAATCTGCAGAGGGAGCTGTGTCCAAAGTTAAATGCACTTTCCTAAGTGGAAATGGCCGCAGCACATTTGACAGTGAAGCATTACTTATATGTCACTCTGCTCTCCCACACAAAACACACAAGTTCCCATATTGAAACCTGAACCTCCTACCTATCTAGTTACACAATCTAGAGAGTATAGTGTTACTTGCAAGGGCCGCAGGAGACACCTTATTTTAATGCTGTGGAAAAGCACATTTGTAATTAGTAAATCTTCACTGTTTGGAACAGCTGGTACTGCGTATCACAGGTTTTGGGGCAAATGTATATGTGTGGACATACCAAAGTAGTAGCACTGTGATTATACCATGTAATGACAGAATGTACTTCTCTGCTATGACTTATATACTTTCATTCATGTACATTGCACTACTGTGAGGGACGTGTACTGCTTCAAAGTATGGGATGCCAATGGCAATCACAGTTGTAAACCAGTGGATTATCAGTCAAGCATTCCTGTCACTTCATTTTGGGATGATTGCATACTTGTCATGTCTCATGCTTAGCAGGCAGTGACAATAAAAATGGACACTTACTACATAGGGCAGTGCACTGCAGACTAACAGTGATGGATTACGTGTGACTAGGTTAACCAACATTGTAACACAATTCATGTGTAACAATTGGAGAGTAGACATGCATTAATAGAATTACTTAATTGAGTCAATGTCACTCTGAAATCCAGATAACTTGTCAAAATTCAGTATAGATTTACAGACATTATGAAACCTAAAAAAAAATATTTATTGTTATTTTTTACTCTTTGCCATCATCAGCACTGCCAACTCAGTTGCCCTGTTGATGGCAAAGTATTAGCATATACATAATTATATCCTGAGATGTTGAACTTAGAAAGGGAATTAGCAGCAGTCCCTGTGCTGACTTTGACACAAAAAAGCATTATGCACATACAAATGTATGAATCTGATGGAATACAGAACAGTTATGTGTTATGGTAATTTTTCAGGTGCCATGATTTACACATATGTCATGACAATGGCAGGTCTTAAATCCTTATATGTATGCTAGAGGTGTATTACAAAACACATGTGGGACCAAGCAAGTTATTACCAGTGGAAACATGGCTTATGGGGACAATCAAGGAGATTTACTGGATGACACAGAAGGGGTGGGAAGAAGTGAACAGTTGGTGACAGGAATACACAATACAGACATACTAACATATTATCTCATGTTTCACTTCTGCAAATATTTGCGTGTTAACTCTGCTTTATCAGCATAATTATTCATGTAAGATTTATACAAAAGGATTCACAATAGGGAGCAAGCACATTACTGCCTCTTTCTTCAGGGTAGTCCTTTCAGTAAAAATTAATAACATACCCACCAATAAATAAATAAAAATCTGACACTGGCACGAGTAAATATATGCAGATACATGTGTATATACATGTGTTTATATGTATTTATATATACGTATGTATACGCATTTATATATATATATATATATATATATATATATATATATATATATATATATATATATATACATATATGCATACACATACACACATATATGGATATACTCCACAAACTATTCCAGTTCCACACATTAACTCCCTTTGCAGCTAGACTTCATGAAAAAACCTCACATATAAACTGTGACACTATCCACAATGCACCGCAACTCTCATTATCCATAGAATCAAACTCCACAGCACTGCATGTGCTTTGTTAAGCACCTACTCCTTGGCATGCTTTCCATATCGACACTAAGGAATTCACCACTTATTCCAAATTCAGAATGCAACTCAAAAAGCACTTGTTCATCCAAGCCATATGCTGCTGATTCAACACAGGACATATTCCCCGGGATTCATGAAGTTCGGCGCAAGGCTGGCGTTAGGCTTGCACCGACCGTGCGGCATGAAGATGGCGCAGTAGCGCCAAATGTATATTAATGAAGGCGCGCTGCCACCACAGCCACATGCATAGAAAAGGAGCGCGAGTGCATAGGGCATATCGAAGTGCCGCACGGAGGCGTGGAAATGTCAACTGTCAACGTGCAACCTAAAATGCTTGCATATAACAATTTGCAAGCAATAGTAATCACGTCTGTCAGTGTCTGTGGATACTGAAACATATGCAAAGCATGCAAGACAGTTCCTGCGAACACAAAATGAAGAAGCAAACACAAATGTACGGTAGGGAATAACGGGTCCCTATCCCGCGAACAAATGACATTAAAAACCGTGTGCCCGTAGTCCAACGCAGTGTAGATAGTTATACCAAGTGGAAGTGAAACGCATCATATGTTAGTGTGCCGCCAATAGGTATGTCCAGCCCAGTGGTCAGGGTCACCATCTGACCCATATTGTGAAGGAGGGTACACAGCTGGGCAGATGTGTCCATAACAAAAAACATGATAAATGTAAATATCTAGTGACCGTATGACCAAATTATATCCCACAATGCATGTAATAGTCACATACAGTAGGTATGTCCGTATTTCACATACCAAATGTGACAGGAAATAGAATAAGCATGTAAACAAAACAGAAAGAGCATATAAACTGCTACAACAATAAGGCAACATGTAGGCTGAAAGTAACAGTATTATCCATAGCGTTGACTGTGGGTACGTGTTGTCCAGTACAATCAGTTATGTGTCCAGAATATATCCCACCTGGACATAGGAAAAGGTGGCATCCTACCAATGATTAGAACAGTCGGCCAAAATCTGCATGTCTGCAGACCAAGCCGAACTTGTCAGGATGTGTCACAGTTCAACGGGTATTACCCAGGTATACCAACCATTTCATGAAAATTAAGTATGGGCGTGTACCTATGTGCATGAGGTATAGCATGTGGAAAGTCAAACATGGCAGGGTAGTCCACACAACCATACAGGTACCTGACATATGTAGATTATGCAATGTGTTACCTTGACCGTGTCATGGGCCATCAACCAAAGCAGTGATGGATGGAGTGTCAGGAATATGTGTGTGTGGGGGGGGTGGATAATGGTATAATCCTCAAAGGCGACATTGGGTCGTATGCAGAATAGGTGAACCGGAGGTGTATGAGGGAGCAGCGGGTGAAGCAGAAAGAAACACAAAAACATGTATACACATCTGCAATACAACCAGACAGGCCATACTGTAGAACACAATCCCACAAACATATGAATATTAAAATGTGCGATACAAATGTACAGACATGTCACCGGCACATACCCACAGATTGGTCCTGATGGAACTGGCCATATCAAATGCAACATACCTGGATGCATAATGGACTACCCAGCATCCCCTCCACAACACACAACCCTCCTCCATACCTGAACGTCCACCAAATCCAGCCATACTTGGCCTACTAGTTTGGTGCAGCCACATCTACACATAGTGACCACAACGCATTTGTAGTAGGTAGTGTCACCCTAGGCAGTTTCAGGATTCCAAACTATGTATCCCTTGCATGTAAAACCCCCAGCACATTTTCGTAACGTCAGAAGAATGTTCGGTATCGGTCTTGTTAAATTTTTGGGATATCCCTCATGGGATAAGTAACCTGTGTAAACATTAGAATGGGTATGAAGACATGATGTCCAGTCCTGTAGACATCTGGAAACAAGTTGGAATGTGCAGTAGTGGTGCACGAGACTGTCCAGCCCTAGATGGCCATGCAGAACCTACTACCCAGGATCAAACACCTGCCCATGACGCACGTGTCCCAACACGAATAAGCGAGAGAATATATTGCACACATTTGCATAGAGGCACATGGTATAAGGGTGATGAAGGCACTGACGTAAACAGGATACCCCCTGATCCACTGTACGAGGGACAATTAATGTGTGTGTAGGTGTGACCTGACCAACAATGATACAATGCTAAATGTCCTGTGATTGTAGGAAATAACTATGTACCATACTGCATGTAACAGTTGCCTAAAGCGGTCACGTCACGACAGAATAAATGTAATTCGTACAAGAAACAGGCAAACAACAAAAGTGCTAAATGTATAGGTTCACAGCTAGGAAACTAATGAATGTTTTAAACCTGCACTGACCGTGGCTATGCGTTGGCCCAAACAATCTGGTGTCCCCAGTAGGGTTACCATCTGTCCCACTTTGCGAGGGACAGTCCCTCTTTGGACAGTTGTGTCCTGACAAAAAAATATTAAAAATGGCAAATGTCCTGAGATTGTAGGACATAATTATGTCCCATATGTTATGTAATAGTTGCATAAAATAATTATTTCTGTATCTAAAATACCTAAATGTTACAAGAAACAGAATAAGCAATTAACCGCTACAAGAATAGGCTTTTATGTAGGCAAATAAGTAAAGTTCTATCCTTTGTATTTACTGTGGGTATGTGTCGGCCTGTAAAATCTGATGTGTGTTCCGAAAATGTCCCATCTTGGCCATTTGAAAAGGTGGCAACCCTAGTCCCCAAAATATATCCCAACCTGTACATATGACAATGTCAATGCTACTAATGGTCAGAGCATTTGCACAATAACTGGCCAGCCTCTTAACCACTCACAAAGCCAGTGAACTTTGGAGGAAAGGTGTTGAATGAGAATGACTACTTACAACAATGAAGAGTAATAGACGCATTTAACTGCAGAAAATTAGTAGCATTACGAATCTGTCAACACATTCCAAGTTAATAGAACTAATATGGTCGAAATGAGTCCCCGAGTATCACAGAGGTCCGTACACATAAGTACACCAACCAACTGTCACATCTGTTGAAAGGACTATTGAATACCTGTAGTGAATTTATAACTGATGTCCAGAATAATATTCATTGTGTCTATAAATGAATGAAATAGTCAAATGGGAAGGGAAACACGTGGAACCACCCCCAACCTGCATTATGTAGTGGAACCACTCCCCACCCTAAATAATGTAGCGCTGACCTAATAATGTGGTCAGAGGTGCCCAAACACCTGCATCTGTAAACAAAGGCAGAATGTTAAACTCTGGACAGACTCTGTCCATGTGCTACATCTGATATTTGAATAGCGCCAGGGCAGTTCTTGTCACCAGTCGGCCGAGCCTAAACCCAGACCAACACATGAACACCCTGAAAATCAAACACGCGCATGTGTGAGGACTATAAGCGTAGGAGTTCTGAATATCCTTGGAGTGAGTAGACATGCAGCATGGGCCCAGAGCAGTAGGAAACAGGGAATGTCCTAAGTGTAGTACTGTGGTTTTCCAAGCAGGAGAATGGATGCCTGCTATGTAAGGGAAGTGGTGAGGTGTATGTCAGAGTAGCTATGAACCATGGGTATACATATAAATGAGCCAGAACAACAATAGTGTAGTGGTTACAGCATCCACCTAACGTAAAGGCATTCCCAGTTCAAGAACGACTATAGCACATATATTAATTGTGTAATGAATGCCTCTGTGCTGTAAAGCCAACGCATGGGACCGTTAACCAGATTCCATCAATCAAAGTGGTACTTTCATAAGGAATAAGGCACATGTAATCCCAAAGAAGTGCCTGTAAAACATATGTAACTCAGAATAAGTAGATACAAGTGCGCCTGCGCGGGTGCGGGTGTATGCAGCTATTAGCATAGCAAATGTATGTTGTCTTGTACAGCTGTAACTTTTATATATATATAAATAGATAGATGTGTGTATAGATAAATATCAACAGACATAACAGAAATATGCAATTATATATCTACATATATATCTATATATACATATATATACACACACACACACACACACATATATATATATATATATATATATATATATATATATATATATATATATATATATATATATATATATATAAATATATATATATATATATATATATATATATAAAAACATATATATATGTGTATATATATATATATATATATATATATATATATATATATATATATACATACATATATATATATATATATATATATATAGATATATATAGATATATATAGATATGTAAGGAACGCAGAAAGACGAAAGCAAACAAGGGGTTGTGAAGGGAATCCAGAGCAAGTAAGGAATTATAAAGTGCTCGCAGCCAATGTCAGATAAAGCTGCACAAGTGTAAGTAGAGCACCGCTCTTCACACCAGAGGCAGGGTTATACCAGTGGCCATAACATCATTGAAGTGCTACGTCAACATTGTAAACAGACGGAATGTAGTACATGTTGCGACCACCTACACTTGTAACCTGCAAATCGTTCGTAATCCATAACACCAGGAAAGGCACTTATGTGCAAATATGAATGGATGGTGAGCCTGTGAATACACGAGACAGTACAAAATGTGTGCAGTGCCCCAACGCTCATGAGAGGGCAATGTGTAAAGGTGTGTCATGGCTGCGATATCAGGTGTATAATGGCTGTTATGGGTGGAAACTCAACACGGGTGTGCAGGAGAAACTATGGATATGCGATTATGGACACAGGAGTGCTAGGGTATGTAGCGCCAGGTGCAATGGAGCAGCCCGTGGAGGTCAGCTAGTACATAGGTGCGATTCCCAGATAGAGCGTCGTTTGCATGGAGACATGCATGAATGGGCGTACCATTGTCAGACGTTGTGCGTCAGGGCTGGCAGCCTGGCACGTAAAACCTATACGCCACCCATGAGAAGAACGGAGTTCTGCTGTGACAACCCCAAATCGGGAAAAGCAGAAAGACACCACTACATGAAGACATCAATATGTTGATGTACAATCACAGTAACACAGACACTCATTCTGTCAAGAGTAATAATATGAATGTGCACAGAAACAAGCACAGTAGCAGGAATAATAGGCTGCGCATACGAGTAATAAGTCGAATGACACTGTATCACATCCCAGTTAGCAGTGGCACCACAGACATGAAAAACGTGTGACATCTGTCCGCTGTATAACGTGCAATATACTGATCACAAGTTCACCGGAGTGAAGTGTCGGTGTCATAATGACTAAGGCAATCGTATGCTGTTGAAGCAGAGATAAAACCCAATATGCATGTGTAAGTGTCCATGTCCGGGAAATGTATAGGTTAACGGACACACAGATGTATATATAGATAAAAAGTACACACACACATATATATATATATATATATATATATATATATATATATATATATATGTATATATATGGATCTACCTGACTAGATCGACAAGTCAGAACACCGACAACAACTTCACCGACACCAAATCATCGACAGTTCACAAACACGACACCACATACACTCGACACATCATAACAACAAACAAAACAAATCCCCTGTCCAAAACCCACACACACAACACAAGCACACCAAAATCCTTACAAACCAACACTAACCCTTACATACACAACTATCTACAACCCTAACCGAAACCCTAACCCTAAGGTCCGTCACTATCGCACACTCACCTAACTCGCGCCCTAACACTAACTCACTTAACCCGCCCCTAACCCAAAAAATATCACTACTGCACCCTTACCTAACCCGCGCCCTAACCCTAACTCACTTATCCCACCCCTATCCCTACAGACCGCCAACATCGCACACTTACCTTACTCGCACCCTTACCTAACGCGCACCCTAACCCTAACTCACTTATCCCACCCCTATCCCTACAGACTGTCAACATCGCACACTTACCTTACTCGCACCCTAACGGCCGTCACTACCACATACTTACACATCTTTTCCCCATCTCAGTGTTCTCAGCATCGGTGTTTTCCTCCGTCGGTCTTCTGACTTGTCGATCTTCTGGCACTTTGTCTGTGTTCTGACTTGTCGATCTAGTCAGGTAGATCCATATATACATACATATATATATATATATATATATATTATATAGATATTAATTTATATACACATATATATTCATACAGACATATATATATATATATATATATATATATATATATATATATATATATATATATACACACACACACACAAGGATATACTACAGATATATATAAATAGAAGTATATACACAAACAACAGGTATTGATATATACACATACACACAAAACAAAATATATATGTCAGTGTAGATATACACATGTACATAAATAAGTTATTTCACAGCAATTAGAGGTAACATATTTACAGCCCAGGCATATGTGACTGGGAGGTCCAATAAATAAAGGTTGTACCCCCCACATCGCCCAGCTAGGCCGGACAGACATACAGTCAGGCAATACAGATCAATACACTGCCGCTGTCCAAAACATCGGTAGGAAAGTACCAGTGGGAGAGATCTGCAAGTTCTACACTTTAAACATGGATAACGGTGTCCCTTGCGGGACCCCAAAAATTCAGGGTACGTGTGAATCTGCTGACACTAATAAGAGCAGGATGTAGGTGTACATGGAACAGTAGGTTGTGCAAGTGTGATAATACATGGGTTGACAAAACGTACGACATGTGCCCCAAGATGGGGAGTGTGGGCAATGTGTAGGGGTGTGTTCATACCCCAGCTGCGCTCACAGTAAGTATTTGTCATGACTGCTGTAGAGGGTTGCCAAGTAGGTGGACCATGGGTATGCAATAATGGGCTTAAGTGTGCAGGTGCTGGTTGGCAGAGATGTAGTAGGCCCGCCCAGTGGAAGTCATTAATATTCCTATGAGGGCATAGCATACACCTACACCTCCCAAACCTGAAGAGCACATCTACCTGATAGTCTGTAAACCATCGGGGGAATACATAGAGACCAAATCAGTGCCGTGTACCCGATTAGCATGGACGTCCATAGTTATGTATCAGAATGTAACAAAGTCCAACTAAACACTTCCAGAACTAGTGATATTAGGTGAACAGGTGGCGGAATACAGGTAATGACAGATGACAACATGTATGAGTCATAAACAGCATGTACCTCGACAAACATGAATGAATACATATGCTCTGTGACTGTAAATGTGTCTGGTTAATAGAACCAATTGTCTAAATGTGTCCCACAGGGTGTTATGCATTGTTCCTGATACAGTGTTAATTCACACCCATTGGTATGTGAGTTCTGCTAGTGACGGAAAGTGCATAATTTGCTGATCACCTTAGGTAGATGATAGCATAATAGAAGTGGTTCAACACCCGAATGGGCAGTTGTGTCCTGCAAAATGACAGTTATGGCACATGGCCTGTGAGTTCGGGAATGAAGGCTATATAGTGTGTGTAGTGGTGTCAGAAATTAATTTCTTGTATCAGAAACAGCTACATGTAATAGGAAACAGTATTATCAATTATAATGCTACATGAATAACCTTAACGTATGCAAACGGTGGAAGTCGTCAGTTTACTACTGGCTGTGGGTATGTGTTGCCTTGACACATGTGATAGCTCTACATATAGGGTCTATAGGTCCGCTACCATTCTGAATGGCCAAAGTGGAACCTGCTCTGTAGAAATGTCAGATGTACCAGGGCAGAACATACCTACAGCCATGCATAGTACAGAAATATACATATTGGCACAAATCAAAGCGTAGTCTAGCAGCAGTAAAGTTGCTTATGCTACTACATATAACATATCGACATGTCAGGTATACAAGACCTGTAACAAGCAACCAGTACAGACACATACAACATGAGAATGTCCCCTAATCAGGACAGTTGCAATGGCTAAAGTATTGTCCATACCTCTCAACTGTCCCTGAATTTCAGGTACTTCCCTGAGTTTGACTGAAAGTTTAACTCTGTCCCTCTTAATCCCTCCTAACATTTGTGACTTTTGAAGGAAAGGTGGTGAATTACACTTAATGACTAATGACAATAAGTAAGAGTTATAAACTTTTACTTCAGAAAATGTGTATTAAGTCATATGCTCTGATTTTGTCAATGTTTCAAGTTAATAGCACTACTTTTGTAAAAGTGTCCCTGATTTTTTCTTGACCTGTCCCTGATTCTGTAGAAATGTGTCCCTGATTGTTGGAGAGGTCTGGTATTCTCACATGAGATATGCCTAATGAGGGACTGTCCCATGCAAAGTGGGAAAGGTGTCACTCCTACAGTCTCCCATCGTGCAATCTGAAAGGTAGAAAACGTACAGTAGGTATGCGGTAGCATGACTCGGCGGACAGCTGCATTAACAAAATCATAGTCACATGTCAGCATTGCAGAATATCGGTTCCCATGTATCAACAGATGGGAGCAGATCATATGAGGAACACGCATATAGTATAATTACGTCACTGGACAGGCCGCTGAGTCTGTACAGTCGAGCGCCTGCCATCGCAAAATGGTTACACATACCTGATACTGTAGTCATGTAGTCCGAGGTAATATGCATCACAAGGGATCGCACACACCCAGCGTGAGTGACAAATATAAGCAGAAATGTCAGTGAGCAAGTGGCTGTAAGCTTGTTTGTCTACCAGTATGCCAGTAGTGCACTGTCAAAGAAATGTGGAGTCTAAACGGGTATAAGGTGCTGTGACCAGAGGTCAGAAGTGCTTAACACTGTGCAAACCCACGCACAACTGCTCCCACCTGCTGGAATGTGCCTTACCCAGTTTATATCCAAAGGCATCGGTCTGTCCGCAAACAAAGAACCGCCCTATTCACGTGTTGGTAGCAGTACCCTGCGCACATAGCTCATGTGAATTAACAATAGACCATGGCATATGTACAGACAATAGACCACACACACACACCATACAGCACAGTCATCCAACAGTATAGCAATGTACTGGCAGATATGTCCGGACCACTGGTGTATGCATGCCTGGCCGTCCTGTGTTTCAGTGTGTGAGCATTCTCAGTATGACTGTTACGCATGTTGTTGACCGACATTACTGTCATACCATCATGTGTGTGAACATGCCAAGTATGGTCAACTGTATTGCATGTGTCACATGTCCAGGTGGTACTGTGTTGCTGATCCCTCTGTTTTACACAGACAGGTGTCATGTTGTGTCTGCAGGGTAGCTAATGGTCATGTGGCATTGACAGTTGCTACATGTCTGCATAGCGTGGGGGGACATCCAACCACAACCACAGTCCTACACAGCACCGTGGGTGGCGCACATGACTCTCACATGTGTAGGTTTGACGGGGGGCACAGCTGACAGTTGTACACATCTGCCACTGCTGTACTGGTATGCCAGATACTCCATGTCAGTGTGTGGACCTACCTAAATTGCTGGTTGGAGGGATACCAATGTATGTCAGTTCCCAGCTTTAAATACTAGCACAGTGGTGTTGGACGTCCTAGCTTACACAACCTACATCAAACTGCCTGGCCTGTTGTAGTCTGTGTGTGTCTTAGGGGGTTGGGGCCATTCATTGGGCATATCCATAGGCCATTGTATATCATTTGTCTGTATTGGTCCACATCTGTCCAGCTGCATGGAACGTGTGTGAGCTGTACGGACACACATGATGGTCAGCCCATAATCTGCAGTGGGTTAGGACACCCTGTGTACTACTGGCTACCATTGTGACCCCCATATGTGCTACAGAGGTCATGGTGCCACTATGGATGTGTACTGCCTGCTGCCCTAACATTCGGCCACCACAGTCACTTGTAAGCTCACATACATACCATAGCAATGGGTAAATACACATTCTAATACAACTGCCAATTGTTAGGTCAATAGACATACCCTGGGTGTGTTCTGGACTTGAGGACAGTGCTGGAGGGCTGCTTATGTCGGATGCACACAGTGCTGGAGGGCTGCTTATGTCGGATGCACACAGTGCACCTCCTATACATGGCCAAGCACAGGTAGTGTCATGTTTGGCATCCATTGTACTGTGTGCGGGTCAGAAAAGGGAAATCCGTGGGTACCTACTGTGTTAGTGAATATGCCTTGTGTTGCCTCTTTGCCAAGGGCAGGTCATATTGTGCATGGGCTTTCACCGACTGTGCCCTGCTCAGGTAGTTCCTTCACTAAGTCACACTGTGCCTGTACAGGCCTTGGCAGTGGTGTTGGGCTGTGTGTCCCTGCCCCATACTGTTCCTGCTGCAACTGTTACTGCAGGATAAGATTGTGTAGCATAGCAAATACCATAACAACTTGTATGCATGTAGCTAGTGAATACTGCAGAGCTCCACCGGATGTGTCCGGATACCAGAACCGTGAACTGAGCATCCCAAACACATGCACAAGTATATGTCTTGCCTGTGCATCTGCCTCATTATGTGTGAGTGTTAAGGTTTGTGTGCATTGCTGATGGGTGTCATCAGCCACGACACCAGTGTTTACCCAGCATCCCCCACTAGGAGACTGTAGGGGATGTCCATATTGGCATTGGTTTGGTACAGCTGTGTCAGAACCCATATATCTGAATCATCATAGCTTCCAGGGCAGACAATACACACATTCAATCTCATGCCCTGGCCATTGCATATGGCCTAGCTGTTGGAGGGTATGCCCCAACAGTAACTGTAGGCCCTACCCCACTCACCGGGTGGTGCTTCGATGTGTATGTGTGTGCAGGCTATAGCACCCAGTACCCCAGGGTAGTCATCCATGTGGTTGAACTGATGCACATTGCTGGTCTACTAATCACGTGTGTTGAGGACATGTGGTATCCACTGTGATGGGTTTCCCTTGGCCTGCTTGATGTGTCAGGTGTGGCAGGCACAGGTCAACAAGCCACTGTAGGAGGTCTCTGTCCACCCCATAGTGCTCCACCATTCCCAGCCCATGTAGCCCCTGGTAAGTCACCCTGGGTCTATAAAGTCTTATGTCACCCCAGTAAGGGTTGTTCAGTAGCATACACATCCTCATTGCCACAGCCTCCTGCACATGTTGGTATATGTTGCCTGCTGCAGCCCTTCTCATTTGGTTGGACTGTGTCGTGAAATACCCCCACAGGTATACACCGGTGGTGTAGAGTGCGGACGAAACCTCTGTGTATGCTGCTTGCTCACATTACCGTACTGTTCAGGTGCGGGCTGGCCATGTCATCTGCTGATTGTGCTGATCAACACCTGTTTGTGCAGCCTGTACACCCTGACTACCCCACCACTGCTGTCATCCCTCCCAATGTCACCAGGCAGGTATAGACACACCCCTAGCTTAGGTGTGCTAAGGCAGGAGCACTCCCGAGGCACAGTTCTGCAATGTGCTTACAGTATGCCTGACCCCCCCCCCCATGCTGTGAACTATATTCGAGCCCTGCACCCAGCTGACTACACACATACACTCCAGGGACCTGCATCACACCCTGGTGATAAATGGGATACACTATTGTCAACCTCATCTGCATAGTATAGTCTTCTAATGAATAGTTATATGACCTATACAGAATCTCCAAATTAATAACCACTGCTCAGTGTCGCTCAAATCCGTACACAACTGGCAACAGGTGCCTTACTATCACCGTATTCAATGTCCCATGGTCTTTCCAGCAACAAAATAACCGGTGTCTACATGACTACAACCCGTGACCCTGCACACTACAGACGATGTGCATTACCACCACGCCATGGCAGATATATATAGATCCCAGGTTATAACATACAGATCATCCGGCACAAACATTCAATAGTGCTGATGTCCCCAGACATATATGTTCACATCTATGTCTACCTCTATATCTACATATATCATATATATTATTTGTATACATATATACATGGACATAGATATATATATATATATATATATATATATATATATATATATATATATATATATGGGTCTATCTGACTGGGAGCATTTCATTTAGTCGACAATTCATTTAGTCGACATTTCATATAATCGACAAGCTTTTTAAGTGGGGGGCTTCACCCCCCACACCCCCCAAGTGGGGGGCTGTGCCCCCCACCCCCTAAATATATATTCTAACTCCAGGGTCGCATGCGATTTTGGGGAGGGGCAAAAGCTTGTCGATTATATGAAATGTCGACTAAATGAATTGTCGACTAAATGAAATGTCGACCAAGTCAGATAGACCCATATATATATATATATATATATATATATATATATATGTATATATATATATACACACACACACACACACACACACACACACACACACACACACACACACACACACATATACATGTACACACATATGTAGATATGGCATTTATATCACAACAGCGGACCACATGACAGCAAAGCATTAGACAGGAATGAAAAGGAAACTACATGTGCCACCTGCATCATGTAGTGTTGTTACTATCCAGGCACGTGTGTTTTGTTGCGTCACATGGGTCAGACCGTATGAAGGGTAAGAGTAGGGCTGCTGACATTTACTCACCAGACCTATTGGCGAATGTATGTGTTGACAACCCAGTGTCTTGGCAGAATATGCAGGCTGTGGACACTATATAGGTCAGCAACAAAACACACTGAACACATCCCGCAGCTAGCCATCCACAGATGCCAACACATACGGTATAACTGCCAAACACACACACCTGCCATGCCTTGGAATCGAGCACCTACCTGTCTAGTCTACCACAGTACAGCATTATGCAGTAACAGAACGCGCTACTGAGTTCCAGCATCACCGCACTCCCAGAGGCATACTTCTAGGTGGATGACATCATCCTCAAAGGCAGAGACGCTGATAGGGAATGTATGGGGAGTGAGCCGTCTAAAAGCATTACTCTGTCCCCAGGCAGATGGAAACACATATACACACAGACAAACACACTTGGTAGGGTTGAGAGTCGAACATACACCTAACAACCTTATCACACTACAGCATTACGCAGTTACAAAATGCGCTACTGAGATTACTGGAACACAGCACTCCCAGAGGCATACTTCTAGGTGGATGACATTATCCGCAAAGGCAAAGACACCGATAGGGACTGTATGGGGAGTGAGCCGTCTAAAAGCATTAATCTGTCCCCAGGCAGCTGGAAACACACACACACACACACACACACACACACACACACACGCACACACACACACACACACACACACACACACACACTTGGTAGGGCTGGGAGTCGAACATACTCCTAACTACCTTATCACACTACAGCATTATGCAGTTACAGAATGCGCTACTGAGATTATTGGACCACAGCACTCCCAGAGGCATACTTCTAGGTGGATGTCATCATCCACAAAGGCAAAGATGCCGATAGGGAATGTATGGGGAGTGAGCCATCTAAAAGCATTACTCTGTCCCCAGGCAGTTGGAAACACACACACACACACACACACACACACACACACACACACACACTTGCAAGGCTGGGAGTTGAACATACACCTAACTACCTTATCACACTACAGCATTACACAGTCACAGAATGCGCTACTGAGATTACTAGAACACAGCACTCCCAGAGACATACTTCTAGGTGGATGACATCATCCGCAAAGGCAAAGACGCCGATAGGGAATGTATGGGGAGTGAGCCGTCCAAAAGCATTACTCTGTCCCCAGGCAGCTGGAAACATACACACACACACACACACACACACACACACACACACACACACTTGGCAGGGCTGGGAGTCAAACATACAACTAACTACCTTATCACACTACAGCATTACGCAGTTACAGAACGCACTACAGAGATTACTGGAACACAGCACTCCAAGAGGCATACTTCTAGGTGGATGACATCATCCATAAAGGCAAAGACGCTGATAGGGAATGTATAGAGAGTGAGCAGTCTAAAAGCATATTACTGTCTCAAGGTAGACGTAGACAAACACACGGCAGTGGTGTGAGCGGGACAACTGCCTATCTATGGAGCACAATTACAACACTACATAGATACGAGACGCGCCACAGACAGTACACCCTTCAAGACAGTCAACTAGTGTGTTCAATGTAGGAATCCATCCTGACGTGGGGTATGGACATCTGTTGCCTGGATGACCACCATCGCTATACAGGATGTCAATGGCCATGCCCATACACAGAGGCACATAACCGACACAAGGTGTCACTGGGCATGCTCACACAGTATCACACGTCCATTTGGAATGTACTGTGTGTCCATCTACACAACGGCGTACTGGGTATGCTCACACACTTAGTAGTAGCGAAGGGCTGTCTTGCATGCACACGGATTCTAAACACGGAAGGGCACAGTTTGGAATGTACTGCGTATTCATCTACACAACGGCGTACTGGGCATGCTCACACACTTAGTAGTAGTGAAGGGCTGTCTTGCATGCACATGGATTCTAAACACAGAAGGGCACAGTATGGTGTTACTGTCCCCACGTACATGAAGGCCACTCACATGTACTGACCAGTACACACTCAAGAGCCATCACAGATGTCTCAGGTGCAGATCACAGAGGTAAATGCCACATTCTACTATGTAGCCCTCAGACATCACCATGTCCTTGGACCAGCAACACACATTCATACATTACCACAACACCATGTGACTCATGACCAGTGGACTGTACATAGGTCTACAGCAACTGTGCAGACTACACATGTACTGACAGGGTTCCATCATGTGTTATGCAATGCAATGATACCACTGTTCATAACCAGGCCAGCTCTACACATAACAGGGACCATGGGTCTTACACAGCTGTAACAGATGACTGTCCCTGTACACCAAAGAACACTCATGATATGACATACATGTAATCGCAGTGGATATGTACATGGACCACACACACACACACACACACACACACACAAAACACATATGCACATAGCATAGATTTTGCTGTCCTCCATGCAGACAAGTGGCTACAGCAATCACATGCATGCACATGGAAGGTAGGTCCATGGCTGTTGAATGCTAACAGTACATAAGGTAGCAATGTTGACCGAGGTAGCATTCCCTCTGTACTAGTTACCCATGACAACCATCATATCATACAACAGTCCATGTGTTATGTATGTTATCACACATGTCCACCAATTGCAATGCATACAAACATGGCTACATGACAGGCATGTAGGACCAACACACATGTACATGTAGTGGTGTGCATGCAGCTACCATGCATGTGCAGTAGCTGACGTATGTAATTCATCTGTGCCTAACTACAACATGCAGTTGCAATGCAGCCCCATCATTGACACCTGTATATGGTGAAATACTGACAGTACGGTTGGATGTACATCAGGTATGGATGGATGTGTGTACATAATGTGGTGATCCACCTTTGCAGATGGATGTTTGGCGAAGACAGCTCACAGGTGTGTCACAAGCCATCCTACCATTACATGTGCAAACAGCATGCTATGTTACTGTTACTTGACGATGAAGACATACAACCTACACAGCGGTCAGGGTGTTACTGACTGTAAGTCACTTGACACCTGTAACAATAACATCCTCCCGTGTGCATATAGCAGCACAATTGATGAAGGTAGCGTTGGTACACATAATGCAGCCAATACTGCTGCATGTCTGTCAGACGTATCATCATATAGCAGGTGTATCATTCACAGTACTGCCATGTGTGTTTGCTTGTGTGACCATATATGCCATGTATGGTGGGGAATACATCCCAATTGTTACACACCCCTGTACACTGTTGTAGAGATCTGTACATACTGCAGTGTGGAAAGCATGACATAGGCAGGGGTAGTGTGTGTATCACACACATGTCAGCTATCTGTATGTGAATGACATTTGTGGACTCCACAGTGTGTGTGTGTGTGTGTGTGTGTGTGTATCTATGTATGGCTGTCTGGTGCACGGAGTGAGGGTGTATGCTATCATACAGAACAGACAGGATCCCTAACCCCTCATGGTGATGCAGTCTACTACCTTGTTGATGCCATCGGTCTCATCCTTACTGGCTACCTGTACATGTTCATTCTCTGTGTTGCATCGTGTGGGTGCACAGTACTGTGAGGGTGATTACCACATAGGCAGGGGTCCTCACCTCAACAATATCGAGTGTCCGTTATAGTATTGTTGACCCCGTGAGTGTGAGCATGTTACTGTGTGTTTCTGTGTATGACTGTGTGTGTTCTCATCTTGTGATGTGACAGGGTATTACTGCTACACAGAGAGGCCTCATGCTATCAAGTGGCCTCTAACGTTATCATCGGCCAGACCGCTGTGTAAACCCCTGCACCATGTTACCATGCCTGTGATGTGACCTGGTATGGATGTCACGTCTCTTGCCACTGTAGCCTATTAAACAGCCCACATGCTTCTGGATCAGTAGATGTGTGGACATCTGTGGAATAGTAGCCTTTCTAACAGTGAGGTTGAGGCTACGTATAGCATGATGGTATTGCCATACATGCCTGTGAGTACTCCACATTTACACATGTGAAACTGCAAACACTGCTACTTATTGGCACATGCATGTAGACCTTAAGGAGGGAAGCAGGGCATCATTACCAACATGCTGTTACTGTTGTTACCAAGACACATACTGTGGACATACAACAATGCACTCCAACTGCAAACACTGTAACGTAATGGCACATGCAATTAGACCTTAAGGATGGAAGCAGGGCATAATTACCAACATGCTGTCACCATTGTTACCAAGACACATACTGTGAACGTATAACAATGCATTATAAACCTTACTATATGGTATGTCTGGTGTGTGTCAACAGTACACAACTAATGTAATATACACTTATCTCACTATTCTCTTCATCCTGTGCATCAGACCATATGAGCATGTCCCTTGCACCGATGGTGTGGATGACAGGGATGCAGCACAGGCATCATCATATGCACAGGGTGATAATGTTTGCCAGGGGCATAGGCTGCACCAGTGGATGACATCATGTGTGTGGGTAAGGTCCAGTGATCTGATTGGACATGTGTGGTTGTTATGCATGTGGGTGTTGCGGTGCCCTACAGATGTTTCTGCTGTGTATGTGTATGTGTGCACACAGTTCTGCCTTTTGTCAGGCCTACACAGGGGTATTATTGTCAGCTCCAGATTGTACAGACCAGGATGTACAGCTCACTGTGTCCGGCCATGGCCAAGTGACCTGTGCCTGCCAGGGGTTGCACGGGCACTACCAGGCAGAGGTACAGATTGGCTACTGTCCGATGACACTTGTCCACTAGAACCATGTCCCCACTGGGAACATCCAGGGCCATGTCCACATGGCATGCTGTGTCCTGGTGTGGACAGCGCAGCACCAGCTGCACTGCTACTGCTACTGGCACTATGGGAGCGGGCATGTGAGATGGCTTGTTCATGTTGACCTGCACTAGGTGGTGTAGCTGGCCTATGTCCACGTGGCCTATGCCTCACTCCTACCAGATGTTCCAGCACAGACAGCTCACGCTCGCGGATTGCCATGCCACAGTCAAGGATTCCAACCATGTCACCCAATCGCCTGTCCAGAATATCAGCAATCTGCTGTTGAGCATTTGCCTGGATGTTGTCATTTAGATTATGGATAGCAGCCCTCTGAAGCCTCTGCCCTTCACTGTTCTGCCATTCAGCACGTGTCTGTGCAGCCATTACAGTCTGGAACATGTGTCTGGTGACACCAGCTGCTGTGCTCTGTCCTGCAGGTGCATGTCTGCCTGAGGTCCAACTATGAGCAGCACTGGCCACATGCCTGTGTGGCACATCTGCAGTCATTACACTGACACCATGGTGTGGAGACACACCTTCTGTAGCCACCACACATTCCTGTTCCAAGCTAACACATGCTGACTGCCCTTCCTCTGTGGCCACTGGTGATGGGGTATGTGTTGGCATGAGAACTGTGTGTGGGGAAGAGGGGGGCATAGCTGGGATGACAACCATTGGCACAGATTCAGCCCCTGACAACTCTGCCTGTACCTCATGCATATGTTCTTCACTGCTAGTATCTGTGGGGACACTAACATCAGATGGACCGCAGGAGGCTAATGCACCTACATCACCTGTGAATGCAAAGAAAGACTCTACATTACAACAGACACACAGACACACCATGCATGTGATTTGACAGACGGCATGCAGCATGCATGTGATACAGCAGACGGCATGCAGCTCAGACATTAATTGTGGTAGTTAGCATACCTCCCTGGGTTGTACACAACAGCAAGCAGATGTCATATCAGTAGACATGCAGTTCACACAATCATGGTAGTAAGCATGCATCCCTGTGATACACCATGTGGACCAGCACAGGTTAACAGTACACATGGCTGAAGTGACCTTGACATGTAATCTGCTGATGTGTGCATTGACATGCATACATGTCTGACACAATGGTGCCCTGACACATGTACAGCATTGTAATGGGTATCACATTGCAGTGTTATCTGTATGCCCTACAGATAGAATGCACTTTTAGCAAATGTGCATGAGCATTGAAGGGTAGTGTGAGGTGTCTACATTGCTACACAGTGTGAAGTACAGACACTGTGCCATTGCATGGCATCATGAGGCGTCTATATTGCTATACAGTGTGTAATATGCACACAGTGCATAGACATAACTGCATGCATACACGTTACAAAACTGTGGCTTGTGACCCACGTCGCTGAGGTGTATACACACCAAACCATGCTGTGTCATGTGACAGGTCACTGGAAGACCTAAGGATGACACCCCTGCACAACTAGTACAAAGTCTTAGCTGTCTGGCAACCATGTCCACACATGGCAGACTTGTCAATACACCATGTCCCACATGACATTAATGTACCACACACACGAGGTGCATGGCTGACAGTGATGTCCTACAGCAGCAAGGGAAATGTATGGTATCTGTGGCCTGATGTGGTGTCAATGCCTGTGGAAGCTGTACATGTGACTACTGTCATGCTATGACACAGTCGTAATGTTCAACACATCTTATATGGTCGAATTAAGTGACACCTCCACTAGCTGTGCACAGGCTTTTAGGATGTCCAGTGTTCCACATCAACTATATAATCAGTCAAGTAAGGCTATAGTTGGACCATGTGTGGACAATGTGCAACAGGGTGTATACACATCGCAACTACTGTATGGCTACATGTCTCTGGCCATCCTCCATGGCTATGTGTGAACATGTGTTGGCCAAATGTTTGTGATAGCCATCTATCTCACATGTCTGTGTTTTCCCATATGACATATATCCATAGATGTCAGATATGTCACTGTCCACAGGGCTATGCAGACAATGGGTTGTATGTTTGGTATGTGGGGTATGTATTATGGGATAGTGAGATAATATTGCAGCCGGAACCCTACATGTCTGGGACATGTCAGATGGCACATCACAATGTGTGCACCCATTGCAGGGGCATATTACACAATGGTGACTCCTGTGGGCTGCTCATAACCCAGCTCACTGTGTGGTACTGTTTGCATAAAACTCATGTGTTGTTCCAATGTATAGTACATATACCTACATTGAACACCTCCACCATTGTATGCACAGCTGCTCATACATCTAGCAATGACAGATACTGTGGTTTCATGTCAGTGTTTCATTTAGTTTGTATATATTGCACATGGGTAGCCAGTGTGAATGATGACAGATGTGACCTGTATATCGTGACTGGACCATACATTATGTGTACATGTGTTAACTGGCCACATGGTGTATAGATATATGCATTAACATGCCTGATACTGATAACTGTCTCACCTGCAATGGACTGATGTCTGTGCGGCACACCAGAGGTACCTGCATAGGGGTGACACAGCAGTTTGAACATTATCCATGACTGTATGACAGCCACAGGGTGCACTGTGCATGTTAACACATTCGCCTGTACAATAGCATATAGTATGCACATGTGTGCATACACAAGGTAGCATACTGTAGTATGTGGCATGTGTGCAAACATACCTTGCATATGATGTTACATTACATATTGTACAGTGACACATGCGACTAAATGGGATATAATAGTCATATGTGCAGTAGTGACTTACCAGGCAACTCCAGGCTTATTGGTTGGGAGAAACCCACCTCCACAATGGCAGCTAGTGTTTGTGGATGCTGTTCTGAGGGTGTTCCCAGGCTGACCAGAAGCTCCTCGGTGGGTGTGAGTGGGGGCTGCGTTGGTGGCTCACCACCTGTTCCACCTTGTTCCCTGGCGATTGCATTGGCACGCTGTTTCACATGTCGTATCAGGTCCATGCAGTGTCTGCGCACCTGCTGGTAGGTGCGGTTATGGCCACCCACATCATAAACCCTCCTGCGAACGTCCTGCCACAGGTCGTCATGCTGCTGGGCAAGCTGTGGCACATGGCTGAACAACACCTTGTAGTTCTCATGGAGGTATGGGATGAAGGCATCATCTTCCAGGCGGCTATACGCTGGCAGGCATGAACGAGGCATTATCTGGAAGACATAATGATGGAGTCAGGTCACAGTATCACAGAGATGTACAGAGATATAGCTGCACATACATTTGTATTAAATCTAGTAAATCTGAACAGCTATCTTTGCAAATCATCATGACACTGACATGACTGACATGTTTGTGTCACACACATGTAACACCCATTATGCATTGGATATCATCACCATATATGTGTGTCACCTCATTACATTGTTCATACTCCATGTGAATGCTGTCCTGATGTGAGCATGTCTGTTTGCCTGTACTGGTGTTCTTACCTATCAGCACATGCCTGGATGTGTCTACAGTAATGCTGTTGACCTTGATGCTGTGTATATGTCACATATCAACACATACACTGCCTTAATGGACATGAGCAGTGACAATGCACACATATGCATGGAAACCTTTACATGCATGTGTTTTGCCATATACATCTATACGGCACTGTACAGCAGTTCAACATCCTGCCACGTATCGCCTGTGTTGCACATGTGATAGACATGGGACAATGGCTAGCCGGACCCATTCGCAGGGATGGTTATCAACTATAGCATGTACGGGCAAGGTTTTCTAGCTGTATCCGACAGCAATTTTGCCACTGCGAGGTGCACCAGTGCCACATTACTGATCCAGACAGTTAATAATACATCTACCATGTGGTCATCGCACCATGTATAACAGAGATGATGTGCAGCTTTGATGGACACGGTTGCATGGTATGGCAGGAGTATGTAACATGTATGGCACAGGGATCTGTCCAGCATGTGGCGATCCTTGTAGTAGGACGGTGGCCGTCCATGACATATGTCTTTCAGATCAGGATATGTATGTGTAGCATGTCCAACATCACAGTGTAGCACATGTCTTTATGCAAGGTAGCCAGCATGCTGCATAGTGGAGGTGAGGATTGTGAAGGCTGGTATCACCCATCCACGCATGGCCAATACCCCTTAAAGGTGATATGTGATCTGATATTGGTCAACCGAATGCTGAGTATGCCTGTCCAATGATCTCCATGCTCATGGATGGCACCCTGTCATGACATGGGTGCTTCGTATGACTACCTAATAGGCCTGGAGACGTCACCAACTCAGGGAGGTGAACTGCACAGCACCATCCCTTACACAGTGTCCATAATGTTGACCCCTGCCTAGGTGGTAGTTAATGGGTACAGGGTTATTCACCTAGCGGTGACAATGCTATTATCAGCTGTCATATTGTGCACATATGTCACACACTTCACCCACAAAGCCCATTCTGTATGTTGTCCACAACACTAAGACAGCTATTTCTCCTAGGTCATGGACATTCACATCCTTACATACACAGAAGCCTCCCATTTGTCTGTGTGGTATGGGCTACAATGAGGGGGGATTACACAACATTAACCCAACATTAACCCCGTTTTACTGTAGCTGCCTCTGGTGTGATATGCGCATGTCACTCAAACACATTTTGTAGTGTTGCTTCTGTCAACAGGCCACTGGTAGATCACTCCTATGACATACGAAGGTACATCTAATATACTCAGTGTAGCTGGAACATGGTATGGGTGATGATGTCCTATGCCCTGTCACAGGTATGCTATGCAGTGTGAAATCATCCATACTGTCATCTACTTCTGTACTACTAACATCTACGTTTATAAAGGTTCATAGACTTGCAGACCATACTCAGCAGGGTAATAGTGCAGTGCCTCCAGTTATGACTGTCGTCTCCACTTGTGGGTTGCAGTGGGTTGATTTTATCCAACACCCTATCTGTATTGCTTGTTCATGCTCAGCACCTGTTCAGAACATGTGAGCACTTCATGAGCTACTAATTACTATAGCACCCATTCCAACTCATTTCTTACAAGTACACTGTCTGTCCTTACATTTCCAGCTTGCTTACAGTACAACAGCTGTTGTACACACGTAACTCGCATATCTTGTGAGACATGGTTGAATATACAGGCATGTCCAAGTGTCACGTACCAGTGCTATTGCCTGTCTATATGATGAATATGGCAAGCATGTGGCAATAGAGCAATTGTCTCATGTACACAGTCAATGCTCACCTCCCAACATACGACACTACAGCCTGTGGGAGATGCACATATGTAGCCATGCTGGGGGTAATGCTCTCACCAACCCAGACTGAACCTGACAGTCATGTGGGGATGTTTAACATTTGCAACACATCCCACTCATCACATAGTCTCACTAGATCTCCACCACCACAGGCCACACATAGTATGAGTACGACATTTGCAGAACCTCTCCATACTCTGTGTAGGCACCAGAGGCAGCCCCCATTACCAAACACAACAACAATTACTTATAGCCCACAGACTCATGTGTGCCCATCAACTACAGCCAATAGGGTGTTATAACATACCCAACACACCGGTCATAGGTGACTCTGTAGGCGGTTACACTGATACACCAGGGATCACTGCAGTGGCTGTACTGTACAGAGGTGCAGGTAACACATGGCTCTGCTGTTCACAGACAGGACACTACCTTAGAGAGGTGCCGCCAGTGTAAACACTGTAGTTGGGCTTACACATAGACTTACCAGACAGCATAGTACCTCACTATGAACCTGTGAAGCTATTACATGTCCTTTGTGCATGGTTATTTGAATAGCTCTTCCATTTTGATTAGTTATCATGCTGTTACAGTGTCCCATGACTACAAGCCATATGTATCCCGTTATTGTGTATTGTACATGCCAATAGACGATACCTTTTGTTTGCATGATATAACAGTTGTGCTTTGTAGAATATCTGACATATCTAGCTACAATACTGTGCATTACACATATTTTACACATTATCCCATAACACAAAGCATACTTGCAAAGCAGGACCACCTTAGTCATGTTATTGTTGTTATATGCCCATACACATGCCTACTGTGACAGTATATCAACATATACTATCCCCTGCTATGGCACGTACTTGTTGGACATACCCTACCACTGATGGCGGGTGGTGTTGAATTGTTCTGTTTAAAACCCTCATGTAACATCCCTTGTGGTGTATGTGATGTTTACCTTGTGGCCCACAGCAGGACACACAATTTCTACAAGTGTTACTATGCTCAACAAGACATCACTACATAATACCTTTTCTCACTTTATGCATTGCGTACACTTTTAATTAATGCAAAACAGGCTCTACGTACACTAACATACTGAGTGTTCTACATACCTTGTTAGCGTTCTGAATCTTTGTAAATATCTCTCTTACACCTTTACTGTTTAAACGGTTCTATGGTATGAGCATACGGTTTGAATGTATGGCAAGTCATCCTTATATACATTGATACCTGTAACATGTGGTTTCCTGCCACCAATTGGTGTTCCTGAGTAAATTATTACATGCACATCAGCTGTGCAGCTACTCCATTTGCCAATTACACAGCAACAGTGGGGTATAATTTAATTCTCCACTTAGGCATTGCCCTTTTGCCCTACCTTCGGGGAGACGGCCTGTATGTGTTTTGTTGTGAGGAATTATGTAGAGACACGGATATTTTGAATTCATGTCCCCCGTGGATTGTGTGTGACGGCTAGAGTATGTGGTTCTACATGTGAGTGTACCTGTCATCTCAACCGTCTGATAAGGGTCTATTGCAAACAAAACCTGTAACATCGCCATCTGTTCTATTATACAACAGCTTACGATTTCACATGGCACCTTTACAAATGTGTCTCTCACAAGGTATGTTAACGCTTCTGCAGATGTAATTGAGTGAGTGGATGTTTGTGATGTTATTACAGTCTGTATTGCAATTGTTTCGGGTGTGGGGGAGATGTAGGTGGGTGTACATAGCATATACAGGTTTGTGGGGACTGCATTTCTACATATTCCATATATGTGTGTGGGCTCCTTCCCTAATTGAAAACCTATCACTTAGTAGACTGAACTATGGTTGTTACAGGCTTATACATTGAGCCATTGTTAATTGGTTTTTATATAGTATGCAGGTGAGGTTGATACTTCCATACCTCCGGAAATACAGCGATATGTAAAGGAATGTTACTAAATGACAGCTGTCTCATGTATTTCTGTCACAGATATTTGCACTCATTGCAGTTGTGTTGGTGACTGAACCTCTTCGGCATGGGTTGCCACCCTTTCAAATGGCCATAGTGGGACATTTGCAGGACACACATCGGTGTTTACAGGCCGACACATACCCTCGGTCAGTACACAGGATGGAACATACTTTTATCCTGAATAGATACTTATTCTTGTAGCACTTTAGCTACTTATCATGTTTCATGTAATATTTACATTTTCTAGATACAGGCATAACTATTTAATGCAACTATTACATAATATATGGGACATAATTATGTCCTACAATCTTGGACATTTGCCCTTTTTAATATTTTTTGTCAGGGCACAACTGCCCAGGGAGGGGCTGTCCCTCTTAAAGTGGGACAGGTGGTAACCGTATGCCTACGGCCAGCTATGACCACACCTACCGTACTGATCTACCTCCGAGTTAGCACTAAAAGACACACGATGCAAACACACACACACACATTACAGTCCCACAGAAATGCACACAGCACCCTCAACACACACATACACAGACTACAGCAATCACAAACACAGTTGAACACAGTACCTACGTGGACCACAACACCGGCAGCGATAACTAAATGTCCCTTAATATCGTGATAATATTACACGTGGCTCCAGTGTTCCGATACTGTGTTCTTTCAGTCTTTAAGCCTCGTGATTATGCGTGCCGGTATGTGACGCATTCCATAGTTGGCAGTATCCTATTTATTTCTACCTCCATGGTTGTGTACATGTTGTTGACCTATCTATATATTTGCAGATATAGGTGAATCCGTATATATCAACATATATCTCTCTATCACCCTTTCTATCTCTATTATAGATATATCTATATATATATATATATATATATATATATATATATATATATATATATATATATATATATATATACATATATATGAGAGAGAGAGTGAGAGGGAGAATACACCTTTCATTGTGTACATGTCGGTGTATACTGTTTCCTGGACTCCGCACGTTTGTGTTTGAACCTGTCACATTACACACCTGCCGTTGGTACTTCTTGGGTAGCTTAGTGTTAGGTGATTGTGTACATGATTGCATGTTCTACTCCTGGCAGTGGTTGTTTTACCCTTCAGAGCATGCACTGTTAATACAGGGGTAAATAATGCTAGTTTCACCTGTTCCGGACATCAGTGACCGTGACCTGCACGATATTCAGAGAAGCTTAGCCCTGTTTCGCGCATATCCGTATAGTCATGTTTAAATGACGCTTGCCAGCACTGGGCATCGCATATTCCCGCTAACATGTGCTAAACCTGATCTGATGACCTGCATCCACCATCCAATATTCGTGCCTTCGGGATTACGTAACGTCCCTTGCAGGACGTGGTACCGGGAACATGCACGACAGTCAGTGCATTTACCACTTGGGCATCTGGGATTTGTACACGTGTTATGACATTTTGTATGTGGATTGTACTATGGCTGTTACTTCATACTGCAATCAAATGGGTAACTCTGTTAGTTTAGATATGGATGAGACCTATTAATGGTATGTCCAAGTGATGTTTAATGGATGTGCTCTAGCACTGGGAATGTATGTCACAGTGATCCACACACTATAATGTGCTACACCTTCACACAACCATAGGTGGAGCATGCTGGGGTAACAGATACCTGTCATGGGTACACCCCATGCTTTGCCACTATATCCATGATTACATTGTATGGTGCCCCTCATTAACACACCAGGGAATCCATGCAGAGTGTGTGGGGAACAGTGATTTCACACATGGATCCCGCAATTGGCTCTGCTCCACTGAGGGTCAGTTGGTTACTCGATGTGGTGGCGATAGCAGACACTGTTTGCCTTGATTGATGAATGGCCTCTGACAATCGGGCGTGTACCTACCGATGTACCTAGGAACCTATACATACAGTACCAACATATGCTGATAGGTGCATGTACTGTTCAGGTGTTGACATTTCTTGTTCCAATAGCTGTTGTGTGTGCAATGGTTGAGGGCTGCCTATGTAAGATTTACACAGTAGGCCACCTATATGTTACAATTTACAGGTGGTAGTGTGTGTGTGCCATCCATTTTACTGTGTGTGCAGGTGGAGAGGTGTGTCAGTTCATAGGGGCCTACACTGTCAGAGTATGTGCTATACATTCCCTCTTTGCCAAGGTGTAAGCATATTGGGTACACCTCCATCTGCCTACTTAGGCTGGCACAGGGTGTTCATGGTCTGAATCCTTCTGTGCCTGTGATGACCTTGGCAATTGCGGTGGGCTGTGAGGGCCTTCACCATTATGTCCCTGCTGCAGCTGTTTCCACAGGATCATATTATGTAGCATGGCACATACTATGAAGATGTGGGCACACGTGCCTAGAGAGTACTGCAAGGCTCCACCAGATATGTCCAAGCAACAGAACCGTGATTTCAGCATCCCAAACACACGCTCCATGATGATTCTGGTTTGTGCGTGTGCCTCATTATGGCGTTCTTGCATGGGTGTGTGTGCATTTCTGATGGGAGTCATCATCAATGGCTCCAGTGCATAGCCAGCATCCTCCACAAGGTGGCCATGTGGGATGTCCCCCCTGAAAAATACCTGATACAGCTGTGAGGCATGCCAGATATGGGAGTCATGGTAGCTTCCAGGGCTGCCAGCACACACATCCATGATAATGCCCTGGGCATTGCACATGACCTGGCAGTTGATGGAGTGGTATCCCTTGTCGTTTATGTAGCACCTGCCATGCTCATCGGGTGGTGACTTGATATGTATATGCATGCAGTCTATCACACCCAGTACCTCCGGGTAGTGTGCCACATGGTGGAAGAGACGCATATTGCTGGCCAACTCCTCCTGAATTCAGGGGAATGTTATATGCTCATTGGCATGTGGTAACATGGCATCCAGAAACTGGTGTAGTACCCTGGATGCTGATGCCTGTGAGATCCCCATTATATCTCCAGTTGGCCTTTGAAAGGTACCTGTGGCTAGTATTTGCAAGCTTACACATACCTTTGTGTCCACTGGGATGGGTTCCCCTCTGTTGTTTCTGGATCTCAGGCATGACCGGCACAGCTCAACTATTTGCTGTAAGATGTCCCTGTCCACCCTGTAATGCACTACTATCTCCAGATCATGTAGCCTCTGGTAGGTTACCCTTGGTCTGAACACTCTTCTCCTCCTCCGGGACCTGTGGTGGTTGTCAGCATCATCTTCCACAACACCTTCAGTGACTAACACATGGTGATGAATCACAGCTATGGCAACTCCCAACATGTACATTGTAAAAGTTCCCTGTCTGTTTACACCTATGGTGCAGTGTTCAGGAATACACAGGTGTATGTGAGGTGCTTTCACACTTTATACTATTGTGCTGTGAACACTGATGATGTCATAGGGTGTGTATGTATGATCATAGCTACAGGGTATCTTATGTGTTTTACGACAGGAACTACTATTGTGGTGCCTTTGGTGTTGAATTACATGTGGCTGCCGTGGATTACCTCTTGCCCTTCCCTTTACATTTCTTAACGTTTCACCTCCCATTTTCTGGCATGCATCCAGCAGCCTGCTTTCATTTGTACTTTCCTAAACCTAGCTTATCTTGTGTAATGTGTTCTATGGCGGGTCTACTGCAGGTTTGCTTTGCTCTGCTATGACAGTTCTCTTTTCTTTGCAATCCAACACCTCCCCTATCCTGTTTTGCAGGTTTCTACGAACAGACTTGTCAGCTGCCGTCGATTGCCCTCTGTGAGTTAATAGGTATTAATTGCTCAATTGTAGTCCAATTACCCTACTGCAGTATTTCCTTATTTTCTTCCCCTGACCTTCCTGTTTGGATATGGTGCATGGCGCGTGCATCCGCTTACCGGGTTTCGGACACGTTTTCATCTCCGTACACATGCGCTTTTGGGCACCAAATGTGCTCTCAGCTAAACTATGCTATACCTACCTCCCCACCCCTGTCTTGCGGCTTTGCTTAGCAACGGCCAGGCTGGATTTGCATTGCTCCAATGTGCTTACAGCTACGGTGGCACACCCCACTGCTGATGTCATGTATATCTCTAAACCACTCCTCGGTGTTGTAGCGCTGTGCCGTATGGTACATCCTTAGTCCAGTGAGATGTTTGCGATTCACTATTACCTGCCTCATTTGCATGGCATTGACTACTAATTCCTAGTCACCATGCCGAACACTGTCACAGACCCTTAGCAACCCTTGCAGCTTGGTTGTGGTGTACCATGCATACCATTGAGTATTATGGTGAAATCATGATTTGTATTACATTGCGATTTTATGACATTTGTATATATTTTCTTTGTGTTCCCATTTGCGCACACATGCCCTGCTGTTGTACTTTGCATTACTGTGGACATGACATTAAATGTTGTTTTTCTTATGCCATTGGCTGAATATTTAGCCATTGGCATATGTTAACTTTGTAATACATGAGTCTGGTCCACTTTCATAGCTCCGATGTTCTGTTTGGAAAAATGTAAACCGTGTTTTTTGGTTTACATTTCTGTGGGCTTACGCTATGCCTGCACCACTTCATGAATCGCTATGTACCTTCATTTGCATGGTGCGGTACTGCACATGGGGTGATTAGCATACCTAAGCTGAGGGCTGCGCAGATCTGGTGCACGCTGGTAGTGCATGTGTAATTGGATCGTACCTGAATCGCTCGTCGGCCATATTTGGTGTTATGCCACCTACGCTATGCCTGTGCATGGCGCAAGCTTCATGAATCCCGGGGATTACCTAATCTGTCTTCCTTTTGAGTCTCTTCTCTGTTAAGATTCATGAAGAGTGACTCACTTTAGAAACTAATGTATATATTGTACATTACACTGTCCTTGATTTACATTGCACTGTTCTTGTTCACTGAAATGCATATACACACTTTCCATGTAATTAGTCTGAACTACTCCATTATTGCTTACTTTTTTTAATATTTTTTGTTTGTGAAATGTGAGCCTGAAATTGGTCAATATAGATCAGTGCACTACACCGGTAGACAAACACAAACATATAACTTCACTATTATATGTGTTTTGATAGTGTGTATAATCAGGATAGTGAATTTCATGTCATAATGTAGAAGTAAATTAAAATTTAGAACCTATGGTTACTTATAGTAAATATTACTTTCTGTTCTTGAATTATCACTTATTAGATTTAGTTTGTAAATCTGACCTGGCTTCCTCTACACTGAGTGTTTTTATCCTGACTGCAGTAATATTTTCTATTAGACACCTTGAAATGTGCTTCTCAAATAATGTAAAAATTCTAACTTAATAATTTGATTATAGTCAGTGTCAGTGATGAGACCAATGGGGGCCAGGATATGTGTATTGATGTCTATATTTGTGAAGAATAAATTTAAGATATTTGCATTTGTTTAGATTTTTATGATCACTGTGTTAAAAGGCAGTGCATTGTGTAATGATTTGGTTTGACTCCCATCTTGTTTTGAACAAAATTAAAGTTACTGATAATGACTGTATAGCTATCATTCAGATTACTGTAAATACAATCAGAAGGTGTAATAAGTTCTTATTGCTATGTGTTAGGAGGTCTCTTTATCAGGAGTAACTTTTAAATCTACACATAGGTCTGTCACTTGGCATTTTTATCTTTTTGTTTTCTTCATCTATTTCTTCCTTCTCAAAATAAATCAGCAAATAAATAAAATAAAGAAAGAGGGCAATACTTCCATATTCATTCATGTCTTAAGCCAGCAATGACTGTTTATCCCTTGATTTCAGGGCTGTGGATTTTTTCTAGCAGATGCTGTCATTCTTCTCTTTTACTATTATAACTTCTGATACCAATGTGGCATTATAATATTTTGCTTTTCCCTATAAAAAGATGAAAATTTGTTATTTTTACCGTATTCCTCTATGTTTGTTAGGATATAAACGATTAATTTTGCCCCAGAACGAGCATCATTTATCAGAAACTGTGTCTTCCTGGCAGTAGATCTAACCTCACTGAGGTGAGAAAATATTTTATTGTAAACAATACATACCTTCGGTGAAGAATCAACGGTAACTGTGCTCAGAGCGGCTCTCTGGGCTGGCAGTGGCATGCTCTCATTGAGTTGTTGGCCAGAAGCGAGCACACCCTGCTGGAAAAAAGAAGAATTGGTACGAGTAATTGTATCCGGACCCATTGAATTTAACTCTTCTGAGTTACGGAGTGTAGCTGATGAACTCCGTACAGCTGCAGCTGCTGAAGTGACTGTGTTAGCATCAAGTCTGCTAGCAAGGAAGGATTGATTTCTATCCAGTTGGTCCAAATGGCTAGAAATCACTTCCAGTTTAGTAAGCAGCATAGATAGAAGGTTATCAGATTGTTCACCTTGAAAATTAGACACCATGACAGGCAGATATCTTCGTTCTTTCCTTTCATTTTGTACCCCGTTGATTCTTCACCGAACGCGGACGACCGAACAGGTTCATTGTCTCGTTCTCAATGTTCGTTATTGTCTCAAATGAGGAATAATAACATTTCCGAACATGAGGGAACTTTATTACTTAATCATGCTGGTTCTGTTAAACTCTGTCAAGACACGAACGGAAGACCTTGTACGCTATCGAGCTGGATGGATTCCAAGTTTAATTTAGGGTCTGAACAGTCAAATCAAACACCAATTTTGGATGAATTGGAAGGTAACAATGTTTCTCATATTGATATAGTATCAAATCTTAAATTACTAGATAGTTTATTATTGAAATATAAAAAGACACAGTTAGAAGTTGAGTACTTCAAAGAATGCCTGAGACACAAGGTTATACCTAAAGGTTTACGTAGAGTTCAATACCCTACTGGCCTTGTTAAAGATTCTCCATTTCATTTAGAATTGCTTCAACTTTTTGACAGACAAGGCTTTGAATTACTTGAACTGATGATCAAGCATTACTCCTTAATGTCTGATAAAGTGTCCAACTTGGTTAAGGAAAAAGATACTAAGGTCCTTCAGGATAGTCAATTTAGTCATTACAAGTACGACTATAGTAGGACCTTTTCTAGTATCAATCAACATTTGGCCAAGTTGAGTGTTAACAAGGCTAAGAAACTGCAGCGTGACTGTAATTCATACAAACAAGGAATGGCTTACCCACCTCCACCAGCAGCACAAATTTGGCAACTTGGTTTTTCATTTTCTGACTTAACTAGTAATGACTTACATCGTACTAATGACTTGGACATATCTAACTTGTCCCAAGCAGCAAACAGATCGGTCAACCAGTTAAATCAACTGCCAGTCTCTCACGAAGAACAAACCATTTCTGGCACTTCCAACTTAGGTGCACCCAACTATGAAGGGGTGCGTAGAAGTGAAAGACTTAAGAGCTCTGCCCGGGTTAACTACAACTACAATAATAGATAATATTACTACGGTCAACAACATGGTGGTAACGTCAGCAACTTTAATGACAACCAGCAGGATTTTCACAGATCCAATGCCCTGGGAGCCAGACCGAAACAACATCAAAAGGGGTTAAGAGCACCGAGGTGACCTCTGTCCAGTCTGGGCATGTAGGGTTCATCCCCCTTGAAGGTGTCTCTATATTCCCTCTTTCTCAAAATTCAACAACAGATTCAGAAGTTTCTGTAATTTCAATTCCCTTTGAAGATGAGAATTCTTGTTGTTCTCCCATTGAGGACGCTGCTTCTGTTCTACCTGGTCCTTCTATCATTTTGAATAAAGACAAAGACTTCAGGGTGTACAATTTCTCTGACAGTTTTATTTCTCCTGACATTGCCGACTTTCTATCAAAGGGTCAGACTTATGTTCCTTGGCACAATATGGACATTGCTAAATCTATCATAGAGTTGAAATTATTTACTAGAAGATTAAATCTTGCTCTGTTTTTTATGAATGTCCCTAATGCTAGGGTTGACAATGGTTTACACATCTCTAGTACCTTTAATCCACCTCTCCATCCCCTGTTGCAAGTATTTGAACAAATCAACGAGTTAGATTCTAGGAACCTCTTTGAAAATAAAAAAATCTATTAGAAACCAGGAGTATGTTTCTGAAGAAGAACTGCTCAGTTATATTAAATCACAGAATATCAGGGTTTGTAAACCTGACAAAGGGGGAGGTCTGGTGATATTTGACAACTTAGACTATGTAGCACGTATGTCAAGTTTATTGAATGCTGACACATACCAAGTCAGCTCGAGATCAGAAGTAAACAAAGATTATAACCTTAATAAATCTTGTTTGTATGACCTATTCATTGAAGGACGGGTTGAACAAGCAGTGTTCAACTATATAAGTTGTTCATTTCCCAGATATCCACCATTATTTGGGATTCCTAAAATCCACAAGGATTTAGAAAATCCCCCCATGAGACCACTCATTGATGGACGTGGGTCACCTACTTATGCATTTGCCAAACTTGTTGATTCCATGCTGAAAAAATATGTTGCATTGGAACCACAAATTTGCAAAGATTCCTGGACCTTTCTGTCAAAAATTAATGATCTCGATTTTGATAGTGAATGCAACTTTCTAACTACTGACGTTAAAGATCTCTATACATGCATTCCCCATGACATCAGTATTGAATGGGTGGCTGAGGTCATGAAAAAGCATAATGCATCAAGTAGTGACATTTCTTTGGTGATGGAATTGTTGGATCTCATCTTGTCTAAAAACTATTTTATCTTTGATGACAAGTTTTATCTCCAGAAAGTGGGTTTAGCAATGGGTTCACCATGTGGAGCGAGTGTCGCCAATTTAGTTATGGCGCAATGGGAGTCTAAACATGTTCTCTCACCTAGTTCGACTTCGGCTGCCATTATTTACTACACCCGGTTCTTGGATGACATTTTCATCCTATTGAAGGGTGATAAAGACCTGGCATCCGATCTGGTTAACAATTTAAATACAACTACCAGCTTTTTGCAATTCACATATACATTTCACACAGATTTTATATCATATTTGGATATTAGGTTGAAAAAGAATGGGGTGGATAGTATCTTCACCGCTCAAATCTATAGGAAAGTTAGTTATTCTAACTCTTTCCTTCACTTTACGAGCTGCCACCCACTACACCAAAAAAGATTGGTCGTCAAGGGTCAGTTAGTAAGGGCAGCCTGAATTTCTAGTTTAGATTCAGATTATCTAGACGGATGCCAATTTTTGAAGCAAATGTTTCAACATCAAGGTTATCCGGAGTCGCTCATAGACACATTGATTGAGGAAGTGACTTACAAAAGGAATAAAAACTGGTTTAAACCAATTATGGGTAGTACCCATAGGCTTTTGGACAATGTCAGCATAGTTGAGGACCCATCAATAGTACATGAGGTAGGTTCCCCAATGTTTCACAAACAAGAATTTAAGCTCAGTTTTGTGACAACATTCAACAACCAAAGTAGAACCATAGTTAATATAATCAATAAGAATTGGGAACTCTTTAAAACTAACCAGGTTGCATTTGACTTCTTGGGTCATAAACCACATGTAATTTTTAAAAGAGGTAGGAATTTGAAGAATGTGTTAGAGAGTCAGCATCGAACAACTCCCAGACTGTTAGGGATGTTTAAATGTGAGAGTTGCAGTTATTGTAAATTTATGGATTGTGTGAACCAGTTTACAATCAATGGTAACACTTACAGGTTAAAATCCAGATTCAATTGTAACAGTAAGTTTGTGGTGTACTTGGCTAGGTGCTCCGATTGTTTTGCATTCTATGTAGGCAAAACTTAACGTAGACTTAGAGATAGGGTATACGAGCACCAGTATGCCATCACTCATAACAAATTGGAAAATGCTCTTGCAAAACACGTAGATTCAAATCCTTCCCATAAATTTAAATTCATTGTTATCAGTAACTTAGTTCCTGATTCACGGGGGGTCCTGCTTCTTTTAAGCTCAAAGAACTGGAGCTTTTATGGCAGATTAAGTTAAACTCATTTAACCACCCTGGTTTAAATGAATCATGCTCAATTGCATGTATACTCAAGCTTAAAAATCTTTCAAGATAAAGTCTATGTAGTTTAACTATGAGTACCATAGTTCAAAATTAAATATGGTATGTTACTTTGAGTTTTTATTCTGTATTTAATACCTTGAGTTTTAAAGTTGTCTACATAACAGATTCATGTACATGTGCCTTTTAGGTAACAATTTTTCATTACGTGATACATGTTGTTGTTGATTTTATATAGATGCAATCACTTCAGTGTTATTTATCTTTAAAAAGAAGTTATGTCAATGTTTTTTTCCCGCACTTTTTAGTTTAAATTGCCTGCAGCTGTTGTTGTCTTTGTTTTTACTTCTGAAGAAGTTTGTTCTTAGAACAAACGAAAAGCGCTTAAAGGAATTACAGTGTGGTGATCGTTGTGCCTTTTATTGGTTTATTAAAACCTTTCTCAGTTCGTGGTTGCCGTTTGTCAAGTTGTTTGTATTTATAGGAACAATACTTAAAATCTGTCCCTATTTTGGGCCTTTGTCCCCCCATTATTTCTGGCTTTGTCCAGATTTCTTGCACTGAGAGGTTGAAAGGTATGTACCATGCACATCAATTTATCTACTTTTTACAATCAATAAAAGCAAAACATAAATGAGGGCTTTGATTTATACCGTCTTTTCTTTAATCAGGAGATGAGCCCATTCTGTTGTCTCTTAGTACATCTGTTGGCATCACCGCTGCCAGTTTGCATTATAACTATTTTTTCTTTACTTTGAGGCTGTTAAACATAATTGATTCTAGGTTTTCCTTGTGACTTTAATTCTAGTATCAGGTAAACACATTGCTGTTGCATCATTAGTTAAGCATGTGTTATTAAACTTTAACATTGGCTATCATGTGTTTAGGCATCATTTCCTTGCCTATTTATGTTGTCATCTATGGTAGCTTGAGTATATATTTTTTGTTTTATTTCTGTCAGATATCTGTTCTCACTGCCATTTGCTTGCTCATCCATATCTGAAATTCTGCTTCTGACACTCGTTCTTTTTACCATGGCTCTTTTAACTCCCCTTAAATTCTTGCCTTTGTAAACAATGAAAAGGTTTTGAATTCTTCCCTTTCATACCTTGTTACATAGCCTCATACTTTTTATTCCTTTTCTCCATGGTCTGGCTGTGGGGTTTCTGTTTTGCACCCTCATTTGAGTTGAGTCTGCTTCTGTGTTAGAGTTTATTGCTTTTTGCAACTTAGTCTTTACCTCAATTGCATGTTTAAGAGCTTATCTGTCTCTTGTTGCACTTATTTTTGAATACAGTTTTGTATTGTTTTGTATGAGGTTTTGTTTTCTTCTATTTTCTTGTGTGATTTCCCATTGTTATTGGATCTTAATCAGTTATATACTACATTGATGGAGTTTACTTTCATCTTTCAAGATTTTTTTTTTAATTTTATTTTTAATATTCTATCCCATCCTTTTGTCATTTGGTATATCATCACCCACCTGTTTAATTTTTCTTTGCAACTATGTGAGTATCTGTAACTTGTGTGTTAGAGCTCTTTTGGATTATTGCTTAAGTTGTCTCTTCTGCTTAGCTGAAGAATCTCTTTTCTTGAGATATGAGATCCACTTGTGAATTGACTCTTTTTTGTTTCTTAATTTCTCTCTGTATTTTTCTTATCCCTTAGCAAATATATTGCTATAATGTTACTATGTTAGCACTTACTTAGGGCTTCCTCATCTGGAAGCAGGTCTTGTAACTTAAAGACAAAGATACCCATTTTCAATTTCATTCTTTCTTTCCTTCCTTCTATAAGTATTTGCTCTAAAAAGCTATCCTAACTATAGCAGACATATTATTAGAACCTTGAAAGTGAAACTGATAGCAGATGTGAAGAAAGAAAATATATATTTTTTTCAGGATGTCTATAGCAGTTCACTGTAGATGTCATCTGAAGTAAACAAAAGGGATTTCATAACCCTCTTCTACTCTTCACTCATCAGGCCAATAATAGAGTACAACATTCCCTTTGGCATGTTCCTTTCCAAACATCTGCAGCAATTGGAGAGACAACAATGCTTCCTTACAAAGAAAATTCAGGGTCTTCGAGATCTGTGTTATGCGGACAGATTGAAATCATTGTTACTTTACTCTGTGTCATACAGACTACTCAGAGGCAACCTGTGCCTTGCATACAGAGCAATCTCTGGCCCAGTTTTAATGGAAATGCTGCACATTCGCAAGTCAAATGGCACAATTTTATTTATTTATTTTATTTTACATTTGTTAACAGGGAAAGTCCGACTGGATACAGGTCCATTTTCAGTGGTGGCCAGGGGAGAAAAGCTCCAGGTGTACATTACTACATTACTAATTACTAGTGTAATTACAGTGAAAATTATTACAGTGAATTATTACAAAAATTGAAATTTTTAAAAATATATATAGGCAGGAACAATTTCAAGTCACATACACATTTTAACAATATATATATATATATATATATATATATATATATATAGAGGCGTACAATTTTAAGTCACATACACACAGGATAGGTTGCTAGTTAGTATCTAAGAAAGAAAATATGAATTTTATTTATTTATTTATTTATTTTATTGCTCATTCTTTCTGTAGCAGAGAGATTTACAAAATTGTAAGCGATTAGTGGCTCACAGGTATAACCTTGTGATGAGGTTCACATTTACAGATTCTGTTTGTTTGGGGGTTAGTCAGAGTTTGTACAGGGACAAAGCCAATGCATGGCAAGGGTCACTCACTCAAAGGACCTTAACCTAGTATGTGATATCAACAGAACTTGCTGGAGAGACAGATTTGTCTCACAGAGTTTGCCCTACTTTTGGAACAAGGTTCCTGTTCATGTTAAACAAATCCCCTTGTTGGCCCTATTTAAACATAATTTGGATGATTGAATGGATAACTGGAAATTCACCTCGGGGGTTCCACCTATGTCCCTCTTGGACAGGGGCAATAGATGCTGATTTTACTGTCTGCTTGAACCAGAGACCCTTGGGAACACGGGTTGAACTTGTCTAGGCTTGTAAGGGCCCTGGGGTTGCTAGCCTAGTAACCTCCTATGACCCTTTGATCCTATATAGTAGCAGGATAATGAAGCATTAAGAAAAGTAGTAGCTAATATTTCCATCCACGAGTCATACAAAGTATTTTACAACAGTTTGGTATATACCTGGCTTCAAACCTTGAGAGTATTCTAAGAAAAATCTACATACCTGAGTATTATCTGAACACACTACATCAGAACTCCCACTTCATGATGTTCCCATGTCACAACAAATAGCAAAAATAAAAAATGCATGTAATGCTCTTTATTACTCTCATAACAACTGTAAGCTGTACATTCAACTCATCAGCTTGCTCAGTATTAGATCAACTTGACTATACATAGCTAAGCACAGGAGCACAAAGAATATCAGAGCAATATGGCCGAAACTCACAAGAGTTTACTATAAGCTGTGTACTTCCATTTAGCTTCATTTGCAGTTGGTGCTCAGTGGCAGACATCGCTCAAGTGCAGAGGAGAAAGAATAATGAAACAGAAGAGAGAAGACATGTAGACAGGGTACGAGGGAAGAAGGGAACAAGTAGCTTGTGACAGAATAATATGTAAGCAACAGCTACACATAAAATACTGTACTAAAACAGTCAGTACCATTTAGTTAATACCTGGATTAGAACCTTTGAAAGTATGCCAAAATCTGTCTATACATCTGAGTATTATCTTATCACACCACAAAATAACTCCTAGTTCACATACTTTAACTCACAGAACTGAAGAACAGTGATATCTTACTGAAACAGAAGGCATGAACAGAGACAGACAAATGGAGAGAGGAATAGCAAGAATATTTTTGTGGAACATTTAGGACCATCTGTATCATGTGTTACTCTTACTTATTTCCTCATTATTAATCTGACATGCTCTGTTCAGTAATGCTTACTATAAGGAATAAGATGGGGTAGGAGAGTGTAACCAACATTAAGACATAAGGAGGATAAGGGTGGCTTACTAAGTCTTTCTTTTAGGGCTGGAATGTTTTTGCAAATGGTGTCTTGCTGCACTATTGAAATAGTGCTTTAATGAAATGTAGTAAATGGAGAGAAATACAGATGTTTGCAATTAGTTATATGATAGGAGTATAAAATTTAATGATATTTTAATTTGACCTACAGCTGTAACTGAACCCATGACACTATTCAAGAACTTCAGTCTTCAGAGAGAAGTATCTCAACATACCACATATGGACATCTAGTTTGTATAATCCAGTAACTGTTTCGCAGTAGTGCCCTTAGTCTGTCTTTACTCTGTATTTCAATAGAGCAGCAAATGTAAGCCCATTTGCAGGAGAGTAATTGGACTGTTGTGGCTGGAATTCCTATCCTCAACTTTTGCCATAAGAAGTTAAATACCATTCACAATCACTCAGCATTGCTATGGTATGCCAGCCTCTGTTTAAATTCAGAGGACAGAAAGTGAAGACTTTTACATGGCCCATTTCTGGACATGTGTGTAATATGTAATTCTATGTTTTTCTAGAGTAAACATGTGAAAAGGGGGCTGATAGGACAGTGCTGAAAATGGGGGATGGCAAGCAGAAGGTAGAACACATGGTAAAGAATACAAGAATTTGAACAAGTATGGTGGGAAAGCACCATAGCTATCAATTTCTTCATGAAACAAATGTATCATTGTACACACAATTTCATGACATTTGACAGTCACCATACCATTGATGGGGATAGCAACAGAATAATGCTGTACAGCCAATTTGACCAAGTCAAGTGTGTCAAGTGACACATGAGCAAAGTGGAGAGCTATGTATGGGGTTGAATTCCAATAGCTGGCAGGAACAAACAATAAAGGAAAATCGAACTACCAAATACAGAAATCAAAACGATTTTATTGCACACAAACACGTAAGCGTTTTCACGGTTCCAAAAGACCGCTTCATCAGACAATTTCAAGTATCAAAAAGAACCTATTTAAAATTAAAAAGCAGGTCACATGACACTCGACAATTAGTGTTTTTAAAGCAACATATACATTATGAAACAAACTATCAAAACACATTAAAAAATATATTTGACAATATATAGAAACATATGAATATGTGAAATAAGAACAAAAAACAATCACATAACACATTAAAAACTGGCTAACTCTAATATATTTAAATATAAAAACTTGGATGGCATCATAAAATCTCAAATGGCATCATAAAATATGACTGTCATTAAACACCTAAGTCCTCTAGCAAACAAAGCAGGCAATATAATGCAAACAAAAACAATAGTGGGAAGCCTAGTGCTTCAACCGTCTAGACCTAAGCAAATGTTTAAGGGGGACATTATCATGCAGACCCATGGCCTAATGTGCACCCAACCTTAATATCCATTCCAACTCAACTACCTCAGTGCGATTCACCACATCCCCCCACGAATGCTGGAATGTACTACATGTAAGACTTGAAATAAAAATGAATGCATCATATCTGTCTGTAATACATGTTTTGCTAAAGCACTGTAGTCGTAGCCTTTGCGAATGCAATATAGATGGTCCCTAATTCTCTCTTTAAAACTTCTATTTGTTTTCCCTACATAGAATTTGAAGCACCTTTGGCAATGAGCTAGGTAAGCAACATTTTTAGTACAACAGTCAGCATTCGCCTTGATGCTCCATAAACAACCTGTTTCAGGGTGCCTGAAAAATCTCGATTCATCAATGTATTGACAATAATTACAATTATTGCATCTAAATGTGTCATCAATGCTCATAGGATGGGGTATATTTATTCTCTCATAGCACAGCCTTTGTTTCAAGATCTTCATGTTGCTGTAAACAAATCCAGGACCATTTCTTAAAATGTCTAAGAACCTATTGTCTGTCTCCAAAATGTACCAGTTCCTTTTAATAATGTTCTTCACCTCATCTACTCCTTTTTCAAAGGAAAGCACAATGGGGGGACACACATCACCAGTATTGCATACCCGTGTTCATAGGTTCATAGGTAGGTACTAGGCTATCTGCCCGAGGGCATTTATAAGCCTAGTCAGAGTGTGTTGGCTTTCACCACCCTATTGATTAATTAACTGATCCTCTGTCAAGCAGAGCCAATGAAGTGATCCCAGGAGTGTATTTTCTGTTACCCAACCACTTGTCAAGGTTTCTCTTGAAGAGTGTTAGTGAGGGGCTCTGCCTGATGTAATTTGGAATTTTGTTCCAAAGCATGGGGAGTACCTGTGACAAGAATCTATCCCTCCAGCATGTTCTATTTATTGTTGTGATGAGGTTTAGCTGACTAGAGCGTGTGGCTCGCAGTGACTTGGATTTCTTTAGGTGGAGCATGTCCATCCATTCTGAGTTGAACATGGCTTTGTAAGTCAGGCAAAGATCACCTCTGAATAAACGATATGCCACTGAGTACAGCCAGAGCGTTTTCAGTCAGGCTGCATAGAACATATGTTTGAGGCCAGTAATCCTCTTGGTGAGGTACTTTTGTGGTCTTTCCAGCTGTTGGAAGTGTCTTGTGAGGTACATCCCAAATGGGGCATTGTACTCTATGATGGGTATAATGAGTTACGAATAGAGGGGCACTATAACCTCTTTATTTCTAGATGTGAACCCTTTAGTAATTAGATGGGCCACATAGAAGGATTTCCTAACTACTTTGGCAATATGATTGTCAAAGGAGAGATTACTATCTACCTGGGTCCCCAGATCTCTTATTACCTCTTCTGCATTAAGGGAGCTGCCACCTATGTGGTAATTCGTGGGTGTTTTGTTTTTCCCAAATGGGATGACTATGCATTTTTTGGCATTTAGCTTGAGGCCATGACTTTGACACCAGGTGTCTGTCTCAGTAAGGCTGTTTTAGAGGATGTCCGTGTCAGCCAGAGAGTCAATTATGGCTCCCAGTTTGCAGTCATCAGCGAACTTGGTTAGCCATAGTCCTCCTGTGTTTGTCTGTAATTCTGAGAAGTATATGCCAAACAGTAGGGATCCCAGGACCATGCCTTGTGGGACACCACTTGTGACCGGTTTAGAGTCGGACCTGGAGCCCGCTATTCTTACCGTGTGAGTTCTGTCTGTAAGCCAGTTGGCAACCCATCTTGTGACGTACGGGTTTATGTTCAGGCTGGTGAGTTTTTCTGTAATACCCGAGTGGGAAATGGTGTCGAAAGCCTTGGCGAAATCAAGGTAGGCTATGTGAACCACCTTTCCCTCGTCTATGGCCTTGGTGACTGTCTCAAAGAAGTCAACCAGGTTTAGTTGGCATGATCTGCCCTTAACAAAGTTGAACTGGGTTGGGTCAAGTGTCTGGATGTTCCCAATGTCTTTGTTAATGAGTTCCATGATGATTCACTCCATAGCCTTGCAGACCAGGCTAGTCAGGCTTATGGGGCGAGAGTTACCAGGGTCAGCTGTGGCTCCTCCTTTGTGGAGAGGAATAACCATTGCTGTGCACCATTCTATGGGCATGTAGTCTGTGGAGAGTCTGAGGTTGAACAGCGTGTTTAGGTGGGGGGTTAGTTTGTTCTGTAGTTTGTGCAAGACGCAGCCTGGGACACCATCTGGTCCCACTGATGCTGTGTTTTTGGCTTTTGAAAGAGCTGTTTTCACCTGTGCATCTGTGATTTTTGGGACATTACACTTTTCTGGTATTGTTGTGGGCCCTTTTAGAGGTGAAAGGGGGGTGAAGTTTGCACTGAATCTATCTGCCAGGATGTTGGCAATATCAGTAGGTTCAGTATATTTTGTGCTATTTTGCACTAGTTCAGTGAATATCTGTGAGTTGCCACTTAGATTGTTAACATAGCTAAAGAAGGCTTTGTGGTTATCTTTTGAATCCTTGGCTATTTTTTCTTTCGAAGTTAGCCTTGGATGATTTCATGAGGGACCTTAGTTTCTTACTGATACTGATCAGGGATGTCTTTCCTTCTTGGGATTTGCTTTTTTCTGAACTAGTTTCCTCCTTCTGTTGTATAGCCTGTTTATTGTATGGGTCCATCAAACTGGTTTCCTCTTAGAGGAGTGAGTTTTGGTTTTGCTAGGGATGGCACAATCCATACATCCTTGCAGGTGCATTTGTAAAAGTTTCTGCATTTTGGGCAGTGCTATTTTTTAGCGTGGGGGCTGTGAAACTTACCACCTCTGTCTTAAGTAAGGTGAAGTTTCCTTTAGAAAAGTTTTTTACTGTGGTTTCCTTAGTTGGGGGTGGTGGTAGGGTGTGGACATCCAGAGTGATTAGTTTATGGTCTGATCTAACCAGTGACAGGTTGACCTCCAGTGTGAAACACCTGTCACCCATGTTGGTGATTACCAGGTCCAATATGTTTTCAGCTGTGGTAGGGGAGTTTACCAGCTGATCCAGGGCATTTGTGTTGATGAATTCCAGGAAGCACTGGGCCTGGGAATTTGTACTCAAGTAGTTTTCCCATTGAATGACAGGGTAATTGAAATCACCCAATAGCAGGGTGTTTGGTAGGACCTTCATGTTTTCCAGTGTCTCTAGAAAGGTGGAGTGGTGGTCCTGGGTCATGGTGGGTGATCTGTGGCAGGCCATAATTTTCATTGCAGATATACCTGATGTTAGTTGCACATGGATTATCTCAGAGGTATCATGCTGCGCCACTAACCTGGAGGTCTATGTATCCTTGATGAATGTTGAGACACCCCCTCCTTTTGTGTTTCGGTCCATGTTCTGTGGCTGAAACATGTGGTATGAGTTGTAGCCCGGTAGTGCTGGGGTGCTTTTTGGAGCCTTGATCAGGTTTCAGTGACTGCACAGATGTTGACATTCTCCATACTGAGGAATGCTTTGGGCACGTGCATTTTGAGATTTAAACTCCTGGCGTTGAGTTGCATAACCCTCAGTTTTTTGTTAATTGTGCTGTTTATGGAGGTGGGTTTGACTTTTGAGCCTTGCCTAAAAAAGGCACTATGGGGGCGGCAAGAGCTTTGGCCAGTATTTGAAGGCCTATGGGCACCAGGTGCAAGCTGTCTCTTGTGAAGCAACGTGGCTTGTCGAGCATGTTGTCCCAGGTTGACAGGCACTGGATCCCCTTTGAATGACACCAGAAGCTTAGCCAATTGTTGAAATTGATCATTTTTTCTTTATACTGAGGTATCATTCTTGGTGAGGACAGGATGCTACTCAGGGTCAGGGTCATACCAGCCTGTGCTGCATGATCAGAGAGCTCTTCCATGTCTCTTTTCATGTAGTCCAGGGATGTACATCTCAGGTCATTCACACCGACATAAACAATGACAGAGTCATATTTGTACTTGTTCTGGAGTGACCTGAGTGCTTGTGTTATGTGGTGGATTCTGGCTCCCAACAGGCAGCTAACAGTAACCCTGCTTGTCCAGCCTAGTGAGTGGGATGTCAGTGTGCCTGACTATAGAGTCACCTATTACTAGTGTGTTAGGTATGTTATTTTGCCTTAAGGGCGGTGATTGTGCGGCACACAGATTTTGTGTTTCATGTGTTGTCGGATTTGTGACGGGAAGTGCAGGTTGTTTGGGTGTCTGCTTTCGAGGTCTCTGATGCTTTTGCAGGTTATTATTTAGAGCCTCTGACTATGATTTTGTGTATTTATGTGTATTTATTGACAGTGCTGTTTTAGTATGGCTGGAGGTGTGGTGCAAGTGTTAACCTTCTCCTCTTGACTGTCTGTTCCAGTCTTGGGTGGAGACAGCTTAGCTTCCAGTTTGGCTGTATAATTGCATCTCTCACATATGTTAGTGTTTTGTGGTAGGAGAAGAGGGTTGTCTGTGTACATGAGGCAGTTGCAACATTGCCTCAGGATACCCAGATTCACCAGCTGGAATGGAGAGTGCACCTGAAGTTGCCCTTTGGTCATGCCTGAATAGTAGGGTGAGCTGCTTAGTCGCTTGGTGGGTGAGGGGTGAATAAAGAGCCTTTTAATCAGTGTCAGGGTATATTAGTGCTTGCTATTAAGTCTGAGCAAGTGCTGGGCAGTAAGATGCTTTTTGAGTGCTTAGGTTGTGAGTTAGACTAGTTTCAAGGGAAAAACTGAAGAGGAGACTTAGTGGAGCCGGGAATAATTTAACCGTAGCTAACTGGCATTGCCTGGTGCACAAAACTGTGCAAACACAGTTTTTATAGTAGGGAAATGAAAGAAATAGAAAATAGCCAAAAATGGCCAATAAACTACTAACTTCTGGGCTGGAACCACTCCTCCAGGGACAGATAGGTTGCTCAAAGCTCCCTTCTCTCACAGGTGAACAGAGAAACTTCCTTCTATCCAAGTAAGGTATGGGCAACTCAGAAACTAGTATCACAGCCCTGAATTCAGCACTAGCCTGAAAACTGGCCTATACTAGCTTAAAAAGGTGGGAAACAAGAAATTATTTTTGTTTTTTTTTTGTTTTTTTGAAAAGATAAGGCAAAAACAGTAAAAAAAAAAATACACTTAAAACAGCTTTAAACGACTGCAAATTATCAGAAAAGGCTATCACACGTTAGTGTGTAGACTACAACAGTTAAGCAAATTATTTAAACAAAAAACAACTTTTTTAAAAGTGCAGGCAGTCAAATAAGTAGAATATGTGAAAAAAATAAGCTTTTAAATCACAATAAATGCTAGGAAATCTGTTTTTAGGCAGAAAACAGTTAAGTGCAGCAAGAAAGTACAGAAAACTGATACTTAATCACTCTGACGACTCTCTTCTAAGCTAGAAGGCTTGTATCAGTTTAAGGCTTTCTAGTGCTACCCAGTAGGTTAGTTACAGGAAAAATGGGAAACAAGTGCAGATGTGGTCTTTTAAACCAGAAAGTTGAAAGAGATGGACAAACTGTCCAAATTGTCAATAAACTACAATTTCTGGGCCAAGAACCTCTCCTCTCATGGTAGACAGGCTACCTAGTGCTTACCACTCCCACTGATAAGCTAGAAGGCTTTCTTCCAACACAGAATGGCTTGCAGGGCTCAGAAGCTTACCAACAGTCCCGGATACAGCAAATCTGTACCTAGACTAGACTAGTTACAGAAAAGGCGGGGAACAAGTACAAACATAGACTTTTAAGCCAGCAAGTTGAAAGACATGGAAAACTGCCAAAACGGCCAAATAAACTACAATTTCTGGGCCAAAACTCACTCTTCCCATGGAGAATAGGCTACCTAGTGCTTACAACTCCCACTGATAAGCTAGAAGGCTTCCCTCCAGCACAGAAAGGCTTGGGGGCTCAGAAGCTTACTAAAATCTTGGATACAGCAATTCTGTAACTGGACTAGGCTAGTTATAGGAAAGGCGGTAAACAGGCACAAGGGCGGCTTTCAAACCAGAAAGTTGAAAGAGACGGAAAAAAATTGCTCAAACAGCCAATAGCTACAATTTCTGGCCCAGGGACCACTCCTTTTGTGGTAGATAGGCTACCAGATGCTTACCACTCCCACTGATAAGCTAGAAGGCTTCCCTCCAACACGGAAAGGCTTGGGGGGCTCAGAAGCTCACAAAGAGTCCTGGATACAGCAAATCTGTACCTGGACTAGACTAGTAACAGGAAAGGCAGGAAACAAGCGCAAACACAGACTTTTAAATCAGAAGGTTGAAAGAGATGGAAAAGCTTCCCAAACGGCCAATAAACTATAATTTCTGGGCCAGAAACCACTCCCCTCTTGGTGATAGGTTACCTAGTGCTTACCACTCCCACTGATAAGATAGAAGGCTTCTCTCCAACACAGAAGGGCTTGGGGGGCTCAGAAGCTTACCATCAGTCCTGGATATAGCAAATCTCTACCAGGACTTCACTAGTTATAGGAAAGGCAGGGACCAAATGCAAAATGGGCTTTTAACCAGAAAGTAGAAAGAGATGGAAAAACTGCCCAAATGGCCAATGAACTACAATTTCAGTGACAAAACCCACTCTTCCTGTGGTAGATAGGCTACCTTGTGCTTACCACTCCCACTGATAAGCTAAAAGGCTTCCCTCCAACACAGAAAGGCTTGGGTGGCTCAGAAGCTTACCAACAGTCCTGGATACAGCAAGTATGTATCTGGACTTGACTTGTTACAGGAAAGGCAGGAAACAAGCTTAGAATTTTTTTTTGTTACAGAAAAGCACCTAAAACAGCAGTAAATACAATTCAAATTGTAGTGCAGGCCAGTACACCGGAGTGTGTAGTACCACTACGGCAAATAGAGTTCAAATAAATGCAATTAAATTAACAAATGGCTAAAAAACAAGTGCAGAAGGCAGTAAATTAGAAGGCTACTAACAAGCAGTAAGAAGTGCAGAGTAAGAGCGACTGAACAGATAACAGCACGCAGAAGAGCAACTAAGACAGTTACAGTAAGACCAGCTGAATAAAAAAAAAAATATATATATATATATATATATATATATATATATATTTTTTTTTTTTTTTTTGTGGGAGGGAACAGAGCAGGATTAAGAGGCTACAGGGGTTGTCCTTCTGAAATGCTCTCTTTGTACACAGTAGGAGTGCCTGAAATCAGAATATGATCTAACTGCACTCAGTTGAGTGAGCAAATGAGATGGGTCTAGAAACAGAATCCAAATACAAATCTACAAGAGGGGCGGGCAATTTCAAAGCCAACAACATTATTAGCAAAACAAGAACAGGGAGGGTAGGTGGGGAACTAACTGTAGAGAGACAGACACAACTTCAGTTGAGTTAATATTAAGTGAAAAACACAAATAAATTGAATACAGTACTATATGCAAAAGAGCAGATAAAAGTGTACTTAAGTTGACTTAATATGTCCAGCTGATTTCAGGTAGATGCTAGCCGGTCAAAGCTCTGATATTAAGCAGAGATAACTCAAAATGTACAACTTATATAAGGCAAGACAGAATGTCAGTGATGAGCTGAAACTACCCCCACTGCTATCAATGGCTACACATAAAGTCTAAAAAGAACTCTGTAGAGACACAGCCACAACTTCAGTTGAGTTAATATTCAGTGAAAAATGCAAATAAATAAATTAAATACAGTACTATATGCAAAAGAGCAGATAAAAGTGTACTTAAATCCACTAATACATCCAGCTGATTTCAGGTAGATGTTAGACGGCCAAAACTCTGATATTAAGCAGAGATAACTCAAAATATACCACTTATATAAGGCAAGACAGAATGTCAGTGATGAGCTGAAACTACCCCCACTGCTATAAATGGCTGCACAGAAGTTCTAAAAAGTACTCTGTAGAGAGACAGCCACAGCTTCAGTTGAGTTAATATTCAGTGAAAAACACAAATAAATAAATTAAATACAGTATTATATGCAAAAGAGCAGATAAAAGTGTACTTAAATTAACTTATACATCCAGCTGATTTCAGGTAGATGTTAGCTGGCCAAAGCTCTGATATTAAGCAGAGATAACTCAAAATGTGCTACTTATATAAGGCAAGACAGAATGTCAGTGATGAGCTGAAACAACCCCCCACTGCTATCAATAGCTACACAGATAAGTTCTAAAAAGTACTCTGTAGAGAGACAGCCACAACTTCAGTTGAGTTAATATTCAGTGAAAAACACAAATAAATAAATTAAATACAGTACTATATGCAAAAGAGCAGATAAAAGTGTACTTAAATTCACTTATACGTCCAGCTGATTTCAGGTAGATGTTAGCCAGCCAAAGCTCTGATATTAAGCAGAGATAACTCAAAATGTACTACTTATATAAGGCAAGACAGAATGTCAGTGATGAGCTGAAACTACCCCCCACTGCTATCAATAGCTACACAGAAATTCTAAAAAGTACTCTGTAGAGAGACAGCCACAACTTCAGTTGAGTTAATATTCAGTGAAAAGAATGACCTCACTCAAAATCAGCACCTTCTTAAGTTGTTTGTCCAAAAATATGGATATGGCCTCTGTAAGCCAACCACGTCCTGCTACTATTGGTCTGAATTCAGGTTCAAGGGTTTTTTTGTGTATCTTAGGCAACTCGTGTATCTGTGGCACAACTGGATATTCAGTCAAAAATAGTCTAAAAGATCTTTATTCAGTACACCAAGCCTATGGCATTCAATGAGACAATTGTCAATCTCCCATTTCATCATGTCTACAATGTTGGTGTCTACTTTAACATATACATTTGTATCAGAAAGCATTGCATTCATTTTATTAACATAGTAATCAGAATCAAGTATAACAACAGGACCCCCCCTTATCTGCAGGGTGAATGGTTAGTAAAGGATTCATAGTCAACTGATCTAACGCCTTCCATTTCTTCCTGGTCAGATTATAATATTTATTGGCATTAGGTCTGTTCATACTTTGTTGCACTGGCTTTTCACAAACAGCCAAAAACACATGAAAAGCTGGGGAAAAAACAATGTAAATACACTGGGTTTCCAAAACACAATAGAGTCATTAATCACAGTCTCATTACCAGTATCAGGATTTTTAAATAAACCATGTAAGGCTAAATTATGCAAAAAAGATGTAAATTCAACATACAACTCACATGGTCTACCTGTGCAGTAGGAATGAAGGATAAACCCTTCGACAACTCTACACGTTCCTCTGTTGTTAACGCATGTTGTGAGATATTCCACACTAAATCATTGGCTCCATCCCCCACATCATTTTCTTTTTTTTTTTTCCAAAATCTCTTTATTTCAATTTTCTTTTTTTCCAAATAATAATACAATAACTCAAAAATACAAATAAACAATACAAATACATATCTAAAGAAAACAGACAACAATCTCGTTCCGAGAAAATTATATATATATATATATATATATATATATATATATATATATATATATATATACACATACAATATATACACTAGAAGTCACTACATCGTCAAGTAGAGTATGAGAATTCTTATGATCATTTGGTCTCATAAGGGATAGTGGAATGGGGATAGTCTATATAAAAAGTAAAGATAGAAATTCAACCATTTATTGTATGGTTAGGGAAAATATTTAGATACACATACTAAGAGAAGGGGGAAAATGCAAGAAAACTGGTTATACTACATTTAATTTCTTATTAAAAGGTTAGCTTTCCATGTCAATTTGTGGGCGAATTTTATTTGTCAAGAATTATATCTAGTAAGTAACCCCAATATTTTTGGTAATAGCGTTTGTTTTTTGTTTTTGAATAAACTAATTTGTGAGATGAGATATATTTGATAGCAAGATTGCAAACATTTTCCCATGTAATTGGTGACATGAACTTCCAATTCTTTGTAATAAAGAATTTAATAAGGGAACACATCGTAATAAAGACATTTTAATATTTTAGGAAGTTGATTGATGTTAATGTGCAATATAGCTGTCTCCCATGTAAGGGTTGATTTTTCATATCCCATCTTCTCTAATCTTACTCTCAAGGAACACCATAAGTTGTGTATCTTAATACAGTTCCACATGACATGCAAAATATCAACTGTTTGATCCGGACAATGGGGACATATAGGCGAAAAGTTAGGATTGAATTTATTTAATTTAGATAAGGTATAATATAGATTGTTATTTACCATAATTTGTGTATATAACATCTTCTTGAAAGGAATTAATTTGACTGTATTTTCAATGGCTAGTTTCTTATTTTCTTCAGTCAGTGATTGATTTTTCATTTGCCAATAGTTTGAAAATAATAAAGAATTCTGATGTTTTGCGCTCATTACAATTTTATAAGTCCTAGAGATTGTTTTTCCTTTTCCCCCACATCTTTTTCAAAGATCAATTGTGCTGACCAGCTAGTGGATCTTTCCACTTCTGGCCCTTCTGATAGTCCTGGCCAAACAATTTTTTTCTCCCCATACAAAAGGGGAGTGGAAGCCCTGGAAAATCCTGTTGGTGCTGCTCTACTAAGATCTTCCTATGCACCACCGGATCCGAGTCAGAAGGTAAACTGACTGCAGGTAAATTGGTTCCTGTTGATAACTCCATTGCTGGTGTAGAATACTCTGATGTGGAAGGAGGTGGTGAAGTCACACCCCCTTGCTGCTCCCCATTGGTCCCTGGGTTTTCAGTCATGCCATTACTGGTTAATGTCTCCTCAGTTACACAAGAAACAAAATTCAAACCCTGGGTCGAACTCAATAGACATGTCAATCTAGAAGATGTATCCATACACTCTATACTCTGAGCACTCATAGTAGTCACACCATTGTTCTGAGAATTATGCTGCCTTCTAGCTTGTTGGGACCTAGGCCATGCAAATACGTGTTGATTTGCAAAGTCTGTAATATCCCGAGCTAACTTCTTCCTTTTCACAGCTAATAAACATTTCTCATAGCAATCCACCTTCTCAATAATTTCATTTAGAAACAATTCAGTATCACCAGTTCCCAAACACTCATTCAGTTCATTCTGTTGCTCACCTATTTCATGCCCAAGCTCAATCTCCATAGGTGAAAAGAAGTCAATTAATAGCTTGAGGTATGCTCACCCAGTCTCCCCGCAGAAACACACCTTACCTTTTTAGAGGGTTTATGTGTTTAATGACAGTCATATTTTATGATGCTATTTGAGATTGTATGATGCCATCCAAGTTTTTATATTTAAATATATTAGAGTTAGTCAGTTTTTAATGCATGAGATTGTTTTTTGTTCTTATTTCACATATTCATATATTTGTTTCTATATATTGTCAAATATATATTTTTAATATGTGTTTTGATAGTTTGTTTCATAATGTATATGTTGCTTTAAAACACTAATTTTTGAATGTCATGTGATGCATTTTTTAATTATAAATAGGCTCTTTTTGATACTTGAAATTGTCTGATGAAGCGGTCTTTTGGAACCGTGAAAGCGCTTATGTGTTTGCGTGCAATAAAATCGTTTTGGTTTCTGTATTTGGTAGTTTGATTTTCCTTTATTGCTTGTTCCTGACAGCTATTGGGATTCAGCTTCTACTTGATCCATTTGGGTTGGATATTGGTTTTTCTGCAAGCTATGTATGGGGAAGAATTTATTTTGTCAGACAGGTACCCATTTTGTGGGAGGGGGAGAGGGGAATGTTGGGAAGGTTCTTAGGAATGAGAAGATCAGGTATACAGGGTAGTTTAGTTCAAAGGGACAGACATACAGGATATAGAAGACAGACAAGGTTGTTGATGGACAAAAAGGTTGGAGGACACCATGATTGGGAATAGGTAGGGGATATCAGAGGCATATCCACATCAAACTTCAGAACAGTAAGAAACTAGTCCTCACCCTCAGAAATGTCATCACTTTCTCATGTGTCAGCTGCCTGGGTCAGTGCTGGAAGTGTCATTGTTTTGGCAATATGAAAGAGGATCTTTTTAACCCTGCCAATATGGGCACCGAAGCCCATCTCCATGTCCTTCACCAGTCCATTCAGCTCCAGTTGGTAATCAGGAGGTGGAGGTATGGCAGGCAGAACCGCAACGGCCAGTCTACCTCCTTGTGCTGATGGTCAGTTTGTTTTCAGCAGTAATGTTAATAAAAAAAGGAGAGATGTGGAGGGGTGATACAAAAAAAGAGCTAAGTAGCTCAATGGCATGCCAGATTCCTTAATTATTTCAATACATAAAACAACAGAATACATTAGTACACCTTGGCCACATCTGGATATGATGGGAATTCATGAATATGTCATAAAACCAATCAATCACAATGCTATGATATAACTAACAAAATTGTGGGTTTCACTATTGCATATCATTTATCTGCTTTCTAAAGTAATAATTGCTTTAGCTCATTTTGAATTGTTAATGCCATGCAGTATTGAAGTTAAAATCTCTTGCAAACAGTATCCTGTAAAATAATTGTATGTCTGCTTGTTGGCATTGAACCCACCTACAATTAATTAATTAAGTTTTGGATCAGTGTACTTACACAGCTGAGGAGTGTTTTCAGTCTTAATCAACTAAGAAGGTCAGTCTTCCATCTCTTCATGTTACTGTTGTGGTGATGACACTGTTCTCCAATGTTTGGGATGCCATTTGAACTGGAGAGAGCCTTGGCCAAGCTATTATAAGCCTCAGTCTTGTACCGAGACCAGGTATATTCCCCTTATAGCAACTTCCAGCTATAGTGCTTCACCTTGTGTGCCATAAAAATCCTAGACTACTCAATACCCCACCTTTGTGCTTTAAATGGAACACTATCACTACCATTGCCAGCCATGTCTGCAGCAGTGAAGCCAGAAATATGTATCTGAATTGGTGCCCATTTGAGATCTCACATAACACAGCTTGTGCGCAAAGATGCACAGACTTGCCAACTACATTTCTACAACTGGAAGTGCAAGAGTGGCTTGCCAGACACATTGACAATGAGTTCATTAAGAAGCAGAGAAGGTGTTAAAAATGGCAATGACATTTGGTCATGTGTGATGCTCACACTATAGAGACATGTTCCAAGGTTAAACCCTGGTATGCCTTATGTTGTTGGCTATGATCTTGGTTAATTGCAGGAAAAATGGTATGACTTCTGACATATTGCCATGTTGGGAGTGACACTGATAAGATTGAGTAATACCAACTGGGAATCGAACTCAAGAGGAAAAATGGATAATATTTTAAACTGTGTTTATTAACTATCACTGACAGAAGAGAACTTAAGTGTTAATATGGTAATTAGAGGCCAGTAAACCCTCAGTAAACTGGAACTCAAGCAACCAGAACTCTCAAGCAACCAGAAAAAATGTGAAGAAATACAGTATAGTATGAACAATTCAGTTTTTCATGGGTTGTTCTTTCATCCCCCACCCCCCCGCAGAAAAACACCTTATGTTTTTAGAGTTTTAGAGTTTGATAAGGGAAGATAAAAATAAATTCCCTTTCTCCCCAACCTGAGAACAAGTCAGACCAAACAAGTCAAATTGCTAAAATGTCAACACTCACTCCATACTCTATTATATCACCTCACCTCCCAGTTACTCTTGGAGTTCCCCAAGGGTCTATCCTTGGCCCTCTGCTATTCTCACTTTTCACTAACAACCTACATACTGCCACCACACAAGCATCTCTTATACAGTATGCAGATGACTCTACTCTCATCTGCTCTGCCTCCACTCTACCAGAACTACAGCATATTACACAGGAATCATTCTCTTCTGCAGAAAGCTGGCTATCCAATCCTCAGCTCCTATTCAACCCAAGTAAGACAAAACTTTTCCTGTTCCAACCTTCCAAAACCACCCAAAACACCCCCTACTTCAACATTCTTGCCAAAGACAATACCATCATCTCTCCGTCAGAACACACAAAATTACTCAATGTGGAAATAGACAACAAACTTAGATTTGACACCCATATATCTCTCACAATAAAAAAAGTTCACAAGAAACTTGGTGCATTATATCAAAGCCATTTCCTAACCAAGGCGGCTAGAATCTCCATAGCCAATTCCCAGCTAATCTCCACACTATTCTATGAATCTCTCATACTTACCAACCTTAGGCAGACCTACACAAGCTGGATGTTTGTTACAACAAAATTGCTAAATTTGCCACTAGAACCTCTTACCGCAGCCATCATTGTATCTCCTTAAAGAACTAAACTGGCTAGAACTCCCACAACTCCTTCACTTAGTCAAGTCACCCTCGCTCATAAGCTTATTAACCACCCCCTTAACATCCCTTCCCTTCAAACCCTTCTCCAACCATATCACCCCACTAGGCCCCTAAGATCAAGCAACAAAAATCAACTTACTGTTATCAAACCCAAAAACTCAACAGGAGAAGCCATATTTTCATGTACCATATCTAAACTTTAGAACAATCTTCCACCCTCTATAACTACTCTACCTTCCAGCAGGCTTTTTAAGACTGTGCTCAAATTCCACTTAAATTTGCACTGGCTTTGTCTTTGTTCTAATCCAGACTAACACCCCCACTTTTACTCCCCCCACCTAGACTCTTAACCCAACTATACTACCGCCACTTCTAACCATAGTCAGAAATAGCTAGTTGTCTTTACATACTTTATCATCTTGTGTGACAGCTTTGTTACTAATATTATAAACAACAAGAAACTATCTTAACTTGCAACATTTACTGTATATACTGTTGATAATCAATATCTTGTTATTGTATTAAAACCAACAACCTGCATTGTTGTTTACTATTGCTGCAACTTTGTATCTCTATTTATAATGTACATGATGTGGAGCTTTTCTCCCCGGGCATCTGCTGAAAAAGGACCTGCATCCAGTCGGAATTTCCCAGTAAACAAATGTAAATTAATAAATAAAATAAATAAATACTAACTCAATTTGCCAGATTGCACATTCTCTCCAATCTCTCTCACACACACAGTCTCTTAAGCTTTCATACATACATTCACTCACTCTTTCTCTTCAATCGCTCACACACAGTTGCTTCTGTTTTCATACATGCATTCACTCTCTCTATTCAGTTCATTCAATTCCAATCCACTCAGCATGCCACTGAAAACCATTCCAAGTGCCGCACTTTCTGGAGGAAATATAAGTTTAAAATATTATTCCAGCCAGGCTTTTAATTACTATATTTCAATATTAAAATCAAATCAATACTGTGTTTATGGTATGGTATAGTATGGTATATGGTACAGTATTTGTCAGGTCTGTTTTTAAAAGTAACTCTCAAGCAACCAGAAACTATAGTTATCTGGCATCTACCAATCTCCATGGGAGCTGGTTAACTGAGAGTTTACTTGGTACCAATTTAAGACTGAATTCTGAAAAAATGAAGAGATGTCTGTATGTCTGTGACTTTACTTAGTCACAGGACTACATTTCTATGTGCAAGGCATTGTTTGTGTTTGTAAATACATCTTAGATGCGTGCAGTTGCATGACCTGAGTAAAACATGATGGGTTTGGTTACATACATACTTCATAACACATACTGTCATAAATACATATTTATAATATGTTAGAATTCAATAATTAGAAAAAAATATCATGAACATCATACCTATGTATGTGAACTCTACATTAAATATCATCAGCATCATGTTTTACATAATTTACACACATTATATTGGTCTTCTATGGCAAGCAGCAATGACACATTTCTTGAATTACACAGTTAGAATAATGAGGTATCTTTACTGTGACATTCTTGAGGAAAATGTGGTGACAAATGGCATACTAACCTCCTCTGTAAAAGTATCTGTCGAATTCAGATTCTGCTTTAGCTGTCTTTGTTCTTTATGATCACTGCACTAACACTTTGTCACATGGAGAAAGCTGTTTGATGGTTGAATTTATTCACTGAGTGCTATCCACAGTGCTGTAATCTGAGCACTGATGCCAGGCTTGTTTGCTCTAAAGAAGGCAGACTATATTAAAATTTTCACTTTTTTCCCTTAGGCAGTGAACTGTGTTTGTGCACAGCTCAGTGGTGCACAAATGCAAATGGGATTAGAAAAAAAATATGACATAGAAAAAAGCTGACAGTAAATGAATTCAATCAATGGGTATATCTAGCAATGACAAGAGCATGAAGTACATTCAAGTGACACATTCATCCTTCTCACATTCCTTTGCATCATCAGAGATGTGAATTGTGACCCTCCTGATATTGAATGGGCTGCAACAAAAGCCCAGATAAGAGGTATCTTTATACAGAAAGCGTCTCACTATAAAAGAATACAACTCAAAGAAGAACAACTAGTGGCTAAAATTAAATCATTGGAACAGGATCTGATTAAAAAATATAATACACAAACTGAAACAGAAATATTGAAATGCCAGAAAGACCTATTCTTGGTTCGAAACAATAATTTATCATTTCATGAAACTAAAATGCTTGCAAAATATGCTAACCATATACAAACACCGTCATGAGCTCTGTCAAGGATTATTAATCAGTCTAAATCACCCTCTCAAATTCCGGAATTATCCTATAAGAATAAGATCTACGCAAAATCTGAAGACATTATCAAAACTTTTGAAATCTTATACTCACAAATATATGGAGAACAAAAACACCTACTTACAAATCAAAACAGTACAGACTTCCTACAAAAACTAAACTTTCCGAAAATTGATGCGAAACAACGAAAAGAATTAATAGAGCCAATAAACATGGAAGAAATAATAACAACAATCAAAAAAATTGAAATAACATAAATCTCCCGGCCCAGGTGGCCTTACTGCGGAGTTTTACAAAACATTTTATCTCATCTTTGCACAAATATTATATCATGTATTAAACTATATAATAAACAATAAAATTAATGATATACACTTTAATGCATCCAAAACAATCTTTATACCCAAAGAAAAGGCAGATCCTCAAAACCCAGACAATTACAGACCCATATCATTACTCAATATTGATACTAAAATTCTAACATCTATCCTGGCTGATAGACTGAAAAAAAATAACGGATATAATTATTTCGAGTGAACAATCTGTTTTTTTAATATCTAGACAAACCAGTGACAATACATTAACACTGCACACACTAATTTCATATGCTAACCAGAATAACCAAAATATGTATGCACTAATTATAGATGCTCATAAGGCCTTTGATAGAGTCAACATAAAATTTTTATTCCAAATCCTACCTTACTTTAATATACCCCAAGAATTTATTTTAACCCTACAAACACTATACAACAACCCTTATACAACATTATATATAAATAAAAGGTGGTCTAATAGAATACAAATTAGAAATGGCACACATCAAGGGTGTCCTTTATCTCCATTATTGTTTAACCTATATCTAGAACCCCAATTTTTAAACATCAAACAAAATGTATATCATAATGCCTCAGTAATATACAGCACAAATATTTCTCTGTCAGCCTTTGCTTAACATATATTGCACAATGCCAATCACAGACACCAAAAAAATACTATCTGCTATTGAAGACTTCACACTAATTTCAAACTATAAAATAAACCAAAAAAAACAAACATTTTCCCCTTAAAAACTCCGAAACCTTTCTCACTGCTCCCATTGATAGGTCAAATAAAATCTAAAGAAAAGATTAAATATTTAGGAATTACATTCTCTACAGATAATAAAAATTTCTATCTCAATAATATCAAACAAAAGTGGGATCACATTCTACTTGATCTAAAAAGATGGAAAAATCTGAAATTACCACCATTAGCTAAAGTAGCAATTATAAAAATGAATATCTTGCCCAGATTTTTATATATATCTTCATGTCCTCCCAGTTATCAATACCTAAGAATTTTTTCAAGCAAATTCACGCTGAATTTGCTAAATTTATATGGGAACCAAAAAAAAACCAGAATCTCATATGATAAACTGATGACTCCAAAATCAAAGGTGGATTAGACCTTCCAAACTTTGAAAACTATTATTCAATCATAAACGCCAATAGAATTTTAAGAATTGCAAATTACAATAAGCTAGGAATCAGCTGGACCCCACATTTGGTAAAAATAGGTTTTAAACATATCGAAAGCCTGAATATAAATCCCAAATCAATACCTTTCTTAAGTAATAAAAACATCAAAGCATATAACCTATTGGAATGCATTCAAAATTCTATAATAGTAACACAAAATCTGTTTAAGTCAATAAGTCTCCTTCAACCCATGATGATACTACAACCTATTCACAAAAATCCTAACCTAAAAATTAATAACCAGTTACTAGACCTGAAAAAACTCCCACTTATATTTAATATAACACTGCAAGATCTTTACCCATATTTGAACTGTCCCACTCATGAAATAAGAAACCAACTGGATCTTCCCAAGACATATTTGTCGATCTTAAGACAGATTAAAGAATTGTGTATAAGCTACCTACAGGATTTAAACATCAATAAAGATGACTTAATGAAATGTAACTCATTATGTCAAGCCATTCTACAACACAGTAAATTTATAACATGTTCATATAAAATGATCAAAGACCTCAAATTTCAAGAACACATACTCTTATCACATTTTTGGAAAGAAAAAAATACCATCGATAGAAAACCATAAAATATTACAAGCAATCAACCTAACAATAAAATCCATACCTCTTCAAAAGTTAGGATTTACTCAACTTATGATATATAATAATGCTTATTATACACGCCTTAGACTACATAAATTTAACCCTAGGAACTCCCAATTTTGCCCATATTGTAAAGATGGGATTGCTGTCCTTTTACATATGTTCTGGAGCTGAAAATGTGTATACAAACTTTGGAACTCCCTGAAAGTACAGCTACAAAAGATGGGATACCAATCATCAACGCTCACTTGGGAATTTACAATACTACATATTCCCCCAACTAACCTATCTAAAACTCAAACAATCATCCTCATTAATATATTCCTATTAATGAAACTGTACATAGCTACAAACTGGCTGACCCCATCTAAAATCTCATGGAATAACTTCAGGAACCTAGCGATAAAACATATATTAGCCCACAAATACATAATAAACAGACAAAACAAAAACCCCAATAATTTGAAACGTTGGGAACAAATCTTCAATATAATACTTGCATAAAATATTGATTTTGGAAGACATTTACAACATACACAATAAAATCATAACATTACATAGCACTATAGTAACCTGATGTTTTAACCCTGGAGAAAACAATGCTTATCTCTTTTCATACTATCAAAATACGAAAGCATTCATGTAAATAGTGTAAATATGTTCTAAAAATATTGTTGTTGTATCAGTTTTATATCACCTGTGTTTACGCTTGTGAAATAGTGTATATTGAAAACAAACAATAAAGAAATATTATTGAAAAAAAAAAGAAATGTGAATTGTGGAACACATTATCAGACTTCTAGTTAATGACAAATAATGTGAAAGTGGATATACAACATTTTACTTGATGTTAACAATATTATAGGTTCATAGGTTCATAGGTTCGTACTAGGCTATCTGCCCTAGGGCATTTATAAGCCTAGCCAGAGTGTGTGTGGCTTTCACCACCCCTTAGGATGAGAATACTACGCCCTTTTAGGGTTTAGTTTACTGTGCCTCTGTCTAGTAGTGACACAGAGATGACCCCTGGGGTAAACCTACGATCTCCCATCCACTCGTCAAGATTTCTCTTGAAAAGAGTCAGTGAGGGGCTCTGCCTAACATGGATTGGGATTCTGTTCCAGAGTGTAGGGAGCCTCTGGGTTATGAATCTGTCCCTCCAGCACGTCCTATTTATTTCTGTGTTGAGGTTTAAGTCTCTTGCTCTCGTAGCTCTGGTGGATTTGGATTTACTGAGGTGGAGCATGTCCATTAATTCCGGATTGGACATGGCCTTGTACGTCAGGCACAGATCACCTGTGAGTAGGCGGTATGCGACTGAATAGAGCTGGACTTTTTTCAGTCGGGCAGCATATGACATATGTTTAAGACCCTTTATCCTCTTGGTGAGGAACTTTTGGGGTCTTTCCAACTGCTGCAGGTGACGGGTAAGATACATCCCAAATGGGGCATTGTACTCAATCATTGGCCTGATAAGAGAAGAGTACAGGGGCACAATGACCTCTCTTGATCTAGATGTGGAACCCTTCATGATAAGGTGGGCAATATAGAAGGTCTTCCTAACCACTTTGGCAATGTGAGTGTCAAATGAGAGGTTACTGTCAACCTGGGTCCCAAGGTCCCTGATTACCTCTTCCGTACTTAATGGATTACCACCTATGTGGTAATTTGTGGGTACCTTATTTTTCCCAAAGGGTATGACTATACATTTTTTGGCATTCAGCTTAAGGCCATGGCTCTGGCACCAATTATCCGTTTCTATGAGGCCTCTCTGAAGGATGTTTGTGTCCGCTGGAGTATCAATTATGGCGCCCAGTTTGCAGTCATCTGCGAACTTTGTCAGCCACAATCCTCCTATGTTTGCCTGTACCTCGGAGAAATAAATGCCGAACAAGAGGGGTCCCAGGACTGAGCCCTGTGGGACACCGCTTGTGACTTGCTTAGAGTCTGACATAGCTCCAGCAACTCTGACCCTGTGGGTTCTGTCCTTGAGCCAGTTTGCAACCCATCTTGTGACATATGGGTTTACATTTAAGCTGGTGAGTTTGTCTATGATGCCCAAGAGGGGTATTGTGTCAAAGGCTTTTGCAAGGTCAAGGTAGGCTGTGTGAACTGCCTTACCCACATCAATGGCCTTAGTGACTGTTTCAAAAAAGTTGATCAAGTTCAAAAGGCAGGATCTGCCTTTGACAAAGCCAAATTGGGTAGGATCCAATGTCTGTAGGTCCCCAATGTCTTTGTTTATGAGTTCCATAATGATCCTCTCCATAGCTTTGCAGACCAGGCTCGTCAAGCTTATGGGGCGGTAATTTCCAGGGTCCGTAGAAGCACCGCCTTTGTGAAGTGGTACCACTGTCACCGTACGCCACTCTTTGGGTACGTATCCTGTAGTAAGGCTAAGATTAAACAGCAGCCTTATGTGTGGGTTTAGTTCCTCTTGGAGTTCATGTAGCACACAGCCCGGGACACCGTCCGGTCCCATTGATGCTGTGTTTTTAGCTTTAGAGAGGGCGGCTCTCACCTGGGCATCTGAGATATTATGGAGGCTACACTCTGCTGGGATAGTTATTTCTCCTTTTGGGGGGGAGGGGGAGGAGAAATTTGCACTGAACCTGTTTGCCAGAATGTTGGCAATGTCAGTGGGTTCAGTGTATTTTGTATCATTTTGGACTAACTCTGAGCATATCTGGGAGTTTCCACACAGGTTTCTAACATAGCTAAAGAAGGCCTTGTGATTGTCTTTTGTGTCTTTTGCGATTTTTCTCTCAAAGTTGGCCTTGGATGATTTTATGAGTGATCGTAGTTTTTTGCTAGTACTGATCAGAGATGCCTTCCCTTTTAGGGATTTTGCTCTGTCATGTAGTAGCTTCCTCCTCCTGTTGAAGAGTTTGTTTATGGCTGGGGTCCACCAGACCGGGCGCCTGCCTTTGGGGGAATGGTTCTTGGTTATATGTGGGATTGCATGATCCATGCATTCTTGAAGGTATCCGTAGAAGGCATTTGCAAAGGATTCAGCAGTGTGGGTTGTGGTTTCCACTGGCCCAGGGGCCTTGAAGGATACCATTTCAGTCTTAAGAAGTGTGAAGTTGGCTTTTGAGAAGTTCTTCACTGTGGTCTTTTGTGCAGGGGGTGGGGGCGGGATGTGGATTTCCAGTGAGATTAATTTATGGTCTGATCTTACCAAAGAGGGATATACATCCGGTGTGGAGCATTTTGTCCCCATGTTTGTGATGATCAGGTCTAGTATATTGTCTCCTCTTGTGGGAATGGTGACCTGTTGTTCCATTGCATTTGAGTTTATGAATTCTAGGAACCTTTGGGCTAGGGTGTTGGGGCTTGAGTAATGTTCCCAGTCTATGTTTGGGTAGTTGAAGTCTCCCAATATGATGGTATTTGGAGAGACATTCATACTCTCCAGTGTCTTCAGGAAGGCTGTGTGGGGTTCCTGAGTTTGAGAGGGTGGTCTGTAGCATGCTACAAACTGTAAGGCAGTTTTGCCTATGGTTAGTTGCACCTGGATGGTCTCCGATGCTTCGTGCATTGCCACTAACCTGGAGGTGTGGGTATCTTTGATGAATATGGATACTCCCCCTCCTTTTGTGGTTCGGTCCAAGTTTTGGGGCCGGAAAGCATGATATGAGGTAAAACCTGATAGTGCTGGGGTGCTCTCAGGAGCCTTGAACCAGGTTTCAGTCACTGCACAGACATCGATGTTTTCCATACTGAGAAGGGCTTCGAGGGCGTGCATCTTGAGGTTTAGACTTCTGGCATTGAGCAGCATTACCCTTAGTTTTTTTTCACGTGTTTTCTAGGGAGGTAGATTTGTCCTTTGAGCTTTGCCTAAAAAAGGCACTATGGGGGTGGCAAGAGCCTTGGCCAATATCTGGAAGCCCAGGGGTGACAGGTGCAAGCCATCCCTTGCGAAGCAGCGTGGCTTGTCAAGCATGTCATCCCAAGCAGACAGACATTGGATCCCCTTAGAATGACACCAGTAATTAAGCCAATTGTTAAAACTGATCATTTTGTCTTTGTACTGTGGCATCATTCTTGGTGAGGGTAATATGCTGCTCAGGGTCAGGGTCATACCGGCCTGGGCTACATAATCAGAGAGCTCCTCTATGTCTCTTTTCATGTAGTCCAGGGAGGTACATCTCAGGTCGTTCACACCGGCATGTACAATGACTGAGTCATATTTGTACTTGCTGTGGAGTGACCTGAGTGCTTGTGCTATGTGGCGGATTCTAGCTCCCGACAGGCAGCTTACTGTGACCCTCTCCTTGTTCAGTCTGGTGAGCGGTACGTCGGTGTGTCTGACTATGGAGTCACCTATTACCAGTGTGTCTGGCATGTTGTTTGGCCTTAAGGGCTGTGACTGTTTAGCACACTGACTTTGTGAACTATGTGTTGCATGTGCTATGTCTTGAGATGACAGTTGCTTGGGTGTCTGCTTTGGAGGCCTCTGTTGTTTTGGTAAATTTTTAATCAGCGCCTCCGAGTATGTTTTTGTGTGTTTATGTGTTTGGTTTGCAATTGTGATAGTTCTATGTGAGGCTGGGTTTGTGGTGTGCGTGGTTACCTTCTCCTCCTGACTGGTCTTGCCAGTAGTGAATTGAGGGAGCTCAGCCTCCAGTTTGGCTATATAGTTGCATCTCTCACATATATTTGTATTTGTTGGGAGGAGGAGAGGGTTGTCTGTGTACATGAGGCAATTGTAACATTGCCCCAAGATTCCCAGATTCACCAGCTGAACAGGAGAGGACGCTAGCAACTGACCCTTCTACATGCTAGAAATAGTGAAAAAGATTGCTGTGTAACTGAGTCAGAAAGGACCTATAGGGAAATGGGTACTCATGGGAATTTAGGTGAATGAAGTACTTTCTTTTGTTAAAGAGTGCTTTACTTTATGAATAGATGAGTTTTACACAACAACACAGTGATCAAACAAAATGTGTATAAATATGTATTCAGTACCCCCACTGTAAAATTATCAATTAAATTGATCAGAACCCAGTATCTCCTGTATTATTTCTCTTCTTCAGTTATACCTTGTACCAGAGGGATGGTTACCTTAGAGGTGGAATTTATTCACTAAGTACTATCCGGAATGCTGAAATAATCAGATGTTTTGTTTCTCTAAGATTACTGCATTTACACTTTGTGTCACAGAGAAAGCTACCTGAATGATCCATTTTCTTCACTGAGTATTATCCAGAGGGGACTATTGCTAGGCTTGTTTGCATTACTGAAGGCACCCTACATTAAAATGTTTATTTTTTTTCTTTAGGCAGTGAACAGTAGTTCACCCCTGGGGACTGACGCCAGTTCAGAGTGTGCAATTCCATGCCAAAATTCCCACAAACAAGGATAAGAAAAGAAAAAAAGGCTACTGAAGTAGAGGAATGTTATGAAACAAGTAGTTAAAATATATAACTTTGACATTTCCTCATCTTGGTTGTGTTTCAACATGGACATATGCTCATTAGACATAATTTTGTTCGCAAAAACACAAACATGCCTAGATTAGAACCACAGGACACCAGGGCATTCACAAGAAACAGTTGATATTCTTATCACTATGTGCCACACACATTGTACTGTGAGGATAAAAAGGGTTACCTGCATATACTCAATATCAATTGACATTACAGTTGCAAAAGAAAAAATCCTGATCTTTGTCCTGTATAACTTGCAGTTCAATGTGTGGATGGCTATGATACTAGCATCAGGGCAGATAATCTATACTACACAATAAAAACAGAACATTTGAACACTGCATGTCTTTGATTCTCTTTATTTTGTAAACATTCAAAGATCTATATATTTCTAAAAAGACTATGTCCTTTGCCTTACAGTTGATATTTGTTTCAATTTGTAATTTACTTCATTAGAATTGCAAACAGAACTGTATTAAGAGGCAGAAACTGTTGCAATAAACACTTCATATCAAAATTAGGAATGTTCCTCAATTAAGTCAGTCAGTGGCAGTCACAAAACTTTTGGCAGTAACTTCTACCTGACTCCCTGTTTGATGCTGTGGGCTGAGTAAACATTCACACTTACAATCACTTAGCAGGTGACACTTCTTAGTTCTTGTCCTTGCAGAGGTAGGTTAAATAAATGCAATCATGTAGGTCTTTGCACTATGTTTACATTCCCCACACTTAGTACAGATTTCAAAATTTATGAATGCTAATTTATTAAAACTTAATATGCATGTTCACAGTGCTGACAGGGCTGAATTTGCACTGTATCAAGGTAATCATGTATGGGAGACTGGTTATCCAGACAGCTGCATGCTGCTAATTGCCTGTAACACATTTTTCTAGTGTCACAACTAACTTGATGCAAAGCTTAGTTGCTATTTCTTTTTACAAAATGCTGTATCTAAACCTTAGTGATGGATTGTCTTTCACAACACAACAATGGCTTATTGCATATGTTGTTTATCCTTTGCTGGTGGCACAGGCATGCATATCAGTTATATGTTACATTACAAAACTTTATGAAGAATGTCACATGATATTATGCAACCATTTCTATGCCCATCTGGCAAGTTATTGCAGAAGACTGTTGCATCACTTTCTAGCAAGTTCAGAGGTTTGATGTTTATAGCCAAAAATGTGTTAAACCTGTGTTATATAACTGACTGTCCTCCACACAAGTGGGCATCCAAGAACACATTTACCCATTTATAATGGAAAGCTGGTTAGCACTGCAATGTAATATTCAGTTATGCAGCTGTTGTTCTTCTTGTGTGATCAGTACACTTGCTTTTCATTTTCTTTACTTTTTTTAGGGAGGGCTATATTTGTCTGTGTGTACTAATATAGTGTTGCAGTGTTCTACTTCTTTTGTAAATCTGTGTTAGTTCTAACATGGATGACAACACCAGTGTGTATATTGCAGAACTTTCAAGTAGGCAGTACATACATGCTTACAAATTATTCAGTAAGTATGTTCATGAACAGCAATTAATTCAGACTGTAAAAAAAACTACCAGAGAAAAGAACATACTGGATATTGTTTGTGTTCCTAAAGAAATTACTTTTACTTTATGTCAGGTTTTAGTACCATTGATGTGCAGTGATCATGGGGTTATAAAGGTTAATTTGTTGCTAGATAATTCTACCAAACTGAAATCTAAACCAATGCACAGAAGCTAAATTATATATAATATGGAAGCAAAAATGTCAGCATGTAAGACTAATTGGAGTGATGCATTCAGTGGAAAAACTGCAGAAGGAATATGGTAAGTTCTGAAAGAGAAATTGTTTGAGTGCAAAAAAAAATAATAATAATAGGATTTAGGCATACAACATCAGGGGGGTTTATTTCCATAAGAACAAGATACCTGATTAAGTTGAGAGACAAAAAATATAACAAATGGAAAGAAGGTAGAACTACAGATGAAATCTGAAATAAAGAAGGTGTACAAACAAATTAAGGATAGTGTAAGACAAGATCAAGAAAAAATTGAAGAACATTTATATAAAGATATTGAGCATAATAGGAAGCCATATTATAGATATATAAGATGTGGAAGGAATAAAGATGTACAGATTGATCAACTGTGTATAGATTCTAAAATGTATTCTCTGAAGCAACAGATTATAGATATATTTACAAAATCTTATGCAATCCAGTTTGGCTCCCCAAAGGGTGTGGTAAGTTGTTGTAGTGATATCCAGGTAACCTCAGATACTGGGATCAAAATAGATTATATTGAAAAAGAACTATGCAAACTTGATACAAACAAAGCATTGGGAGGAGATAGAATAAGTAATAATGACCTGAGAGTACTTCAGCTAGAACTTATAGTACCATTATAATATCTATTATTTACTAGGTCATATAAATATGGGGAGATTCCTCAAGACTAGAGTCATACACTTATTAAACTTGTCTTTAAGGAAAAGAGTACAATAAACCCAGAGTCATACAGACCCTTAAGTCTACTTTCATGTTGTGGAAAATAATGGAGAAGGTAGCACTGGATAAGTTAATGTGAGAACTGGAATGGCTGGGACTTAAAACCATACACCAGCATGTATATGTTGAAAATAGATCTATTACCACTTGTAATATAAAGTTCCATAACAATATAATGACAGTTATGAATGGAAAATTGTGCTATGATGAAATGTATGTATATTTAACTTCAGCATTTGATAGGGTCATACACAAAACACTGCTCAATAAATTACAACAACTAGGTATTGATTTACTCTTGATAAGATAGATAGCTTCATGGATTACAAATATGACATGACAAGTATCATACAATTAGACGTGAAATTCTTGGTTACAGTCAAGGAGACCCACAGAGCTTTGTCATATGCCCTTACTTGGTTAGATTGTATCTTTCATACCTATCTTTTTCATCTAATGTGTTCTACAGTCTGTATGCAGATGACCTGAAATTAGGTAAACTGATTACATATATTACTGATAGGGTATGTCTGCAAATGAACTGGACTAAACTGACTATATGGGCACAGGAGAATAATATACTGATAAATACATCAAAAACAAAGCATAAGAGATTTGGGAGACATAAATTGAAGGGTGAGTATTTAATATAGCACACAGTGATTGAAACTGTAGATTCAGTTAAGGACCTGTTATATGAGTAGATCCAGCTTTGAGGTTTTTCTAATCATGTCAACCAATTGATTAATGATAGTTATAGAACTATAGGTTGTATAAAAAGCTTTACAAAGTCTAGGAAATCAGAAATGACGAAGTCTTTATTAGACCCAAACATGAGTATGGAATAACAATATGGAAACCTTATAAGAAAACAATCATGAGTAAACTGGAAAGAGTACAATAGAAATATACTAAGAGCATCCGTGGATGTGAAAATTTAACTTAAGCTGAAAGACTAAAATATCTGAACATGTACAGTGTCTCTTACAGATATTTAAAAGGAGAGCTTTAGGTATATAAGGCATTTGACAAAAATCTCTGAGAATGTTTGTGGTTATCAAAAGTATTAGAGAATCATCAGACAACCTATGTGGAATATCCTATAGGAATGAGACGTGTACTAATTGGTTCTTTGAGAGAGAAGTTGATGCATGGAACAGACTACTAAACTACTTTAAAGCAAGCCCTAGTTTAGATATTTTTAAGAACAGCCTGGACACTTATTATGGAAAAATGTGTTGATATACTGGCAGGCTAGAAAGGCATTAATGCATGTGCTTGAAATATTTGCATGTATGTATGCAAGCAGCAACAACTTTAATTAAAGCCTGCTGCACATACAACTTTCTAGTAGCAACAGGAAACACTAAATTTTTTTTGTAAGTTTAATTGTAGTTGTAATTCAAAGAGTTTTGGATTTCAGGGTAAATGGCTGTATACAATTGCTTTATAGCTTCATGAATATCTTCACCATGTCAGATTGATTACTTAGCATGGAATTCAGCTACTTATGCTTTTTGTTTGCATATTCTGTGATTTACCTTTGTTTGGCAGTTCTATATTAAGTGTAGAGCTGTTTATGCAATATGAAATAGCACACTATCATGTGTGTGCTCTACTGCTCTGCATACATGATAACTGCACTAAGTGTAGCTGTTAATGAATCTGGACCTGAAAGTTGTATGTAAAATTAGTTTAATCAACCATAAAACATTTATTTGCAGTTGAATTTGTTTATTATTACAGCATATTTTAAGAACAGGCATACAAAGATGAAATGGAAAATACTGTTAATACTAAGACAAAGCTGTTTCTTCATTAAAATATCTTTATTCATTTTAAGAAGTATAAAACTTTGTGTGTGCGCACGCGCGCACACACACACACTTTCAACAGAGAGTGCATATATCTTTAGCTAGGCATTAGGAAACTAATATTACTCATATGTACATGAACAGGTTGAATCCAACAGAGTACTGCTTTAATCCTATTATTTTAAAACATAGACCAACCTCCATTCCCACTGACTGTTCCTCTGCATCCCTCCATCTTACTGCCTAATCTCCTAAATGTCATAAGTGGTACTTACTCTAGCGATCCTATCTCATTCTGAAATGTAGTCCTCCATATTAGGCTTAAATTAACTCCATACCCTTACCTACGTATATATTCCTGATACATCAGTTCTTTGAACTCAGCATTTATTTTTGTTTCTTGAATCTGTCATCTTGCATATATGATAAAGAATTTAAATAATTAACATAATGAGACAGAATCCCTGATTAATAAAAATGTTCTAGATTTTAAATTTAAAGAAGGAAGGAATCTCTGAGTCCATCTGATTTGATTTTTGGCATCTTTGTATTTCAGGTTTATCACCGTCATACTCATCACTAGAGAAGTATACTTCACGATGTGCATTGTTGTACTTCTTCCTTTGCTTCTGTAGCAGTTTCCTGTGGATTATAACAGAGCATGCTGAATTCCAGCACTTCATCAACAGCTTCAGCAAGGATTTCCAACAGCATATCTTAGCACAGCATATCATAACTGGATGGATGTAAAAGAAGAGCAGAGAACCAGTGAAGAAAACAGTTATACTTCCAATGAGCCCAAAGAAAGCTCCATAGCCAAAAGGTTTCAATCCATCTGATATCTTTTTAGAATATGGTGGTAGCCTCTTCCTTTCTATAATAAGTTCCAGATCATTCCAGTTAATTGCTCTCACTGAAAAAAAAGAAGAAATAGACAATTATTTCATAGATGCAAATTAATTCAGTGTGGCATCAGCCATCAGAGTGATCCTAATACTGCTGTATCAAATGCCACTACATGTGATGTCACTGAAAGGAATAATCCTTACTTTACAGACAGATAAAATGTGCAGAAATAAACCTACATTCATTCTATAGTCTACAGCAAAACATAAACTGCTATAAAATAAAAACACCATATACTATATCGGGCAGATTCAATAAACCCCACATGGTCCGTTAAGATTTTGAGCACATTGTGCCAGGACATGCACGTTAGTGCACTGTTTTGTATTCAGTAAGTGGATCTACAGAGTGTGTAGTGTTGTGCAACCATGGTAAACACCATGGCATGAAATTACAGCATGACCAGCTGAATGCATGCAAGTCTTGGCACAATGTGCACACCAGTTAACTTATCACAATCTGTATGAGGTGGAAATTGTAGCTCAATCAGGATAGATAAAGACACACTACTGGAACTCTGCAACCTCTGTCGTCCTCAACTCAGACCCTGAAAAAAACAAAAAGAACCAGTACCAGTATAGACAAAGATATGTGTAGCACTTAGAATTTTAGCTACAGGAACCTTTCAGAGACCAACAGGGGACATACCGGAGGTGTCACAGGCATCAGCATCCAGGATCCTCTATCGGTTCCTGAATTCTATGCTCCAACATGCCAGTGACCACATATATTTTCCCCATGCTCGAGGACAGGGTCACAAATGTACAAGAGTTCTACCCCATAGCACAATACCCTGAAGTACTGGGTGACATAAATTGTACACATATAGCAATCAAGGCACCACCTGGGGAGAAGGGAAGGGTCTACATAAATATAAAGGGCTTCCACTCCATTAACTGCCAAGTCATGTACAATGCTAAAGGAATCATCTTGAATGTGTATACCTAGGCAGCTACCATGACTCACATACCTGACAAACCTCCAAAATGTATCAGATGTTCATTAGGGATGATATTCCACAGGGTCATTTACTAGGAGATGCAAGTTATGCACTGGAAACGTGTCTGATGATGTCCAAAATAAATGCACACACACACAATGAAGAATGCCATAATAAGGCATATACTCAAACCAGAAATATCATAGACCATGCGTAAGGGCTGCTGAAGTTGTGGTTCTGCTGCCTAGATACATCTGGGGGAGCCCTGCAGTACAATCCATGTACATGTACTGAAATATTCCCATCTGTGCCATGCTTCACAACATCATACTGAGAAAACAGCTTCAGCAGGATCAACAAGGGGAAAGGGCACATATCCCACCAACAATGGCCAGGTCACTACAGTTACATGCAGGTGAGAAGTCAGAACCAGCAGCTGCTGTGGGTGTAGTCAGATGTAGGCATGCTTAATATGCCATTAAATTGGTTAAGAAGTAATGTATAGCACACTCACTCACCATCTAAGGGGCTAAAATATCCATCTTATGCACATACGTAGGGTAACATTGATGTCAGGCAACACTCACAGCCTTTACCTACCAATGTAATGGCTAGCATCACACAGAGTCAGCACTGAACTAAAACTGTTGCAACTGCTGGATTTACGAGGTCAGTGTTGAATCTGGAGTGTTAAAACAGAATTGTGTAATAATACAAATGAATGACATATCCTTGCATGTTGTTACTTGATAATGTAAGTAAGTAAAGGGTGTGTGATTTGTACAGCAATCACTTTAACATGTGACAGCAGAGACTTATGTGAATACATGTGTCCTCTATCAAGTAAACAGACCCTCAAGCGTCCAAGATTCACACATTCATACCTCTCAAAAGTACTGATAGGCATTGAATTTCTTCAGTTTGGCCTCATATGTTTGTACTAGAAAATCATTAAAGAGAGAAGTTAGAAAGTAATGAGATGCATTTCAGTTTCAGACATCACAACCCTCAGAAGATTCTTAAAAATACGGATGCAAAAAATGTTTTTGATTATAGAACAAACAAAATGCACCAGTCTTGCACTAACAAACTTGTATTTATTTATAGAATAAGATAAAAAATAAAAAACGTAAGTGCTGTCACGATAATTCCTATCGCTTCATCAGACAACTAAACAACTAAAAGTTGCAGTTTATGTAGCATTTCAAACTTGTCAGCTGATATGAACAAGCCAATAACAAAAGACCCAAAACTTAAAGGTCCACAGCAACTATAAAAAACATATAAGAAAATTCATTAAGAATGTCACCAAAAATCTTAATATATAAAATAGTATAACCATTAAAAAGTCTTCATGGATGCCTATATAATAAAAAAAGTATTAAAAAAGTGTATTAAAAAAGTATGAACTACATGAAGTAAGAAACTTCTAAAGGGTATAAAATGCGAGACGTTAGAAACTTGTGAAATGTAAAATGACTATATTAAAGTTAAAAATGCTTGAGTCGACGTGACTTTAAAAAAGGCTTCAGGGATGTAGTCCCATTCAGGCCTGGAGGTGTTTCAGAATTGAGTACATGTATCCATTTCTGCACTGCACTCTCAGTATAGTTTTCAATGTCACCTCCTCTGATGCTGGCATGTATAACCTGAATAGCTAAAAATCTAAAAGTATGTGTATGGTCCATCTGCTTAACATGGTTCACCAGGGCATTAGTCTCTTGATCAATGATGTCCCTCCTATGCTTAAGGATCCTGTCCTTCAGAATCCTGTTTGTTTTGCCTACATAGTATGCATGGCATACTTGGCAGAATGAAAAATAAACCACATTGGTCGTGCGGCAATCAACATAACTAGGGCATCTGATTGTGAAGTGCCATGTTGGGTGTACATATATCATGCTGGTGTGGATATACTGACATGCTGTGCAGCATCTACAAAGGAAAAGTGCCAGTGCACATGGAAGGGGTAGGTCTAGTTACAGTCATTTTATTACAAAGATGTTGTGTCAGAGATTGGTTATTCCTAAAAGAGAACATAGGTGCATTCCCAACTTTATCTATGAGTCCTGGTACTTCCTGTAATATCCTCCAATGTCTTTTAATAAAAGATGTGAATTCATTAATATCATTAGAGTACTGGAGAACAACTTTAAAGTCTTCCTTGGTGGGAGAAGATTCATTAGACTGTATTGTGTTACTAAAATATGGTCTACACCTATTGTCCCTCTGTAACCATGCTTCATCAATGGTAGCATCAATCTCTGCCAAGGAGTAGCCCCTTGCTAAAAACTCTTGTTTGACAGCATAAAGGGCTTCCTTTGCTGCTCCATCATCGTTATGGAGCCTAAGCACCCTAAATATCTGTCCCTTCAACACATTTCTCGGAACATGTCTGGGGTGCATACTCTTTTTATGTAACAATGCATTCTTCCTAGTGGGTTTTCTAAAAATACTGCTCTGTACATCGTTTAGGTCTGATTTCTTAATTAGTACATCTAAAAAATTAACTTCGGCTGTTGAGCAGGTGCAGGTAAACCTTAAGAAGTCAGTAGTGGTGTGTATATAACTAACAAAGCTTTCAAATCCATGTGTGCCACCTTTCCACAGCAAAAAGATATCATCCACAAAACGGACATAGCACAGGATGTTGTCAAAGAATGCATTGTTAGTTGACAACAAAAAACATTGCTCCCATGTAACCAAAGCTAAGTTGGCATAGCTATTGGCATATGCCGTGCCTATTGCTATGCCAGTCCTCTGTAAATAAAATTGTTTTTCAAAGATGAAAACATTATTCTCCAATACAATCTCTAGCAAACTACAGATGAGTCAAATGTTGTTGTCATCAAAATATCTATTGGAGGTTAAAGAAATCTCTCACTTTGTCAATGCCCTATGCATTGGGTATTGACGTAAATAAGGAATCAATATCCATGGATACAAACATATAGTCACTGTCAATGGTAGTCAACCTATTGTACTACCTCTCTAGGAAGGTTTTGGTATCCTTAAGATTTGTGTGACAGTCATCAAGTAGCTCATGTAAGTTGCCCTCCACAAAAATGGACAAGGGTTTGGTGCACCAACCTGCACCAAACATAGTAGGTCTCATCGGTGGTGCCTTATCATTCTTGTGTATTTTGGGGAGACCATAAATCATAGGAACTAGTGGAGTATGAGTATTAAAAAACTTAAACAGATGCTCATCAATGATGCCTGTCATTAGTAGATCAAAAATTAAAAAATACACTTTTTTCATAATTCCATTAACAACACTTTTTGAAATGCACTGGTAAGTATTGGCATCCTCTAATAAAAGACTCATCTGTCTAAGGTACAAGTCCTTATCTAATATAACAATACCCCCACCCTTATCAGCTTGTTTAATTACTATAGATTGTAACTCTTTAAGTTCGTTCAAAGCCCTATTTTCAGTGGGTGACATGTTGTTAAAGTGGGTTCTTGTTCCATCTGCAAATAATTGTCTAAAATCAGATTCACAGATATTGACAAAAGTCTGTATAGCAGGATGCAAATTAGGTATAAATGTACTCGGCCTTTTATATGCAGTAGAGGCAGCACTGGAAGCAGTATTGCTAGATGGAAAAATGTTTCTCAAGGATAAATGTTTGCCTAGCAGTCTCAAGTCTTTAAGCAACTCACCATGGTTACCACTCCTTGCAGGAATAAAGGAAAGACCCTTGTTAAGTAATCCAATCTGTTTTTGCGTGAGTGTTATGGAGGAAATATTGAACAACAGACTTGTCTCTAAATTCGTCTCCTCTTGGTTTGCTGGAGACTCTGTTCCACATTCCAGTGCCCCTGTCCCTTTACCTGCCTGTTTAGGCTCTGGAAATGAGTCTTGATGGGTAAAGGTTTGTTTAAAGAGAAATTCCCTGTTGTAAAGGTTTCTAAAAAACTTGGTTGCCAATTACCCTCTTGGGTCGACAATCCTGTGATGAGGTGCCTGGCTCCCTGGCATGATTAGAGTAGCTGTGTGAAGAAGTGTTGTTTTTATCAACAATAGTTTGCTCAGCCAGTTCAGTCAGTCCATTTGCAGCATTAACTGTGTCCATTGCAACTGTTTCCTGTTGGACAAGCTGCAGTTCTGGACTCAGTCCATTACTTCAGACAGTGAAGCTAACACCTGGTTGTTCGGTCGTTGGGTTAGTATTTAGTTGAGCTGTAGAATTCGTGCGCTGTCTGGGCCAAGAAAATCATGGTTGTTATCAAAATCCGTCTTGTCTCATTGTAGTTTCTTAAGTTTGGTCATTTGTAGCCTCCTTTCATAGGAAGAAATATTATCTTGTAGTCGATCAAGTTTGTCACTTATAACATCCATTGAAAACATAGTTGACATTCTATGCTCCATCGTAATAATGTCATTCTTAAGCTCACATTCCAAAGGAAGAAAAAAGTCAATAAGCAATTGCATGTATTGAGAGCTGAAAGATAAGTTCGATTCTTGCCATCTTCTAAGCAAATCTGGGTATGTGTCACCATAGCTAGGCATATTTAGTATTCTTAAACCTCGTGGAACAATTCTGTGTTCAAGTGATGCCTACAAATGCAGGCGTTGCCATTGCAGGTGCTTATATTTATACATGTTGTTCTCAAGCTCTCTGTACTGCTTTAGAAATTCAGGTAACTGATTACCAACATCAGTATTGGCATTTGCAGTGTGTATAGAAGTCAAATCCAACAATGGGTTCTTCTCCATGTCCAGAACATGAAGTAAACGATCGGTGCTGTTAGTCACTGCAGCATTCATTTAAGGTTAGTGCCCCTTACACCAAAAAAAGCAGAAACAGAAAACAGCAAAACTGCTCAGGGTAAGGAAAGGTGCAAAATCAGCAGAACTGTAGAACAAACAAAATGCACCAGTCTTGCACTAACAAACTTATTTTTATTTATAGAATAAGATAAAAAATAAAAATGTAAGCGCTTTCACGATAATGCCTGTTGATTGCCGCACGACCAATGTGGTTTATTTTTCATTCTGCCAAGTATGCCATGTATACTACTTAGGAAAAACAAACAGGATGCTGAAGGACAGATCCTTGAGCATACGAGGGACATCATTAATCAAAAATAAATAAATACAAGTTTATTAGTGCAAGATAGGTGCATTTTGTTTGTTCTACAGTTCTGCTGATTTTGCACCTTTCCTTACCCTGAGCCATTTTGTTGGTTTATGTTTTTGATTATATCAACTGTCAAACTTTCTAAGACCCTGCCTGGGTGTCCTGCAGAGGTCTACAGTATCAAAGAGAGAAAAGAAAGACTTTGAGTGGATTAAGTACCTCTATTTTGCTTTTTATTGCCTATTTTCACTAACCACACAATTCCAAGCATTTTTTATTAACTTTGCAACTTATTTGAACTGTTTTTTGAATTCTGATACTGTTTGCACTTTAACTGATCATTTTAAGTGTTTTTCTTACTAAGATAGAAGGAAGCTTCTCTGTTCATCAGTGAGAGTGGTGAGCTTTGAGCAGCCTATCTGCCAATGGAGGAGTGGTTTCAGCTCAGAATCTGTAGTTTTATTGTCCATTTTGGGTTATTTCTATCCCTTTAATCTTTCTGTTTAAAAAACCCGTGTTTGCACATTTTTTTGTGCTTGTACTACCTCAGCAAGATCCTGCCTGGGTGACCCACAGAGTTTTACAGCAGCAGAGAGAGAGAAAAGAGAGACTTTGAGTTAATTAAGTACCTCTGTTTTGCTTTTTATTGCCTATTTTCACTAACCACACTATTCCGAGCATTTTTTATTAACTTTGCAACTTATTTGAACTGTTTTTGAATTCTGATACTGTTTGCACTTTAACTGATGATTTTTAAGTCTTTTTTAACTGTTTAACTGTTGTGGGCTACACACTCAATTGTGATAGCCATTTTTCTGCCTTGAAAGTGTTTTTATTACTGTATCGGTTTTAATTTTTAAAAAAAATAACAAAATCCTATCTCTCTACTTGTTTTCCACCTTTCTATAACCAGTAGAGTCTGGTTTTCAGATTTTGCTGAATTCTGGGCTGTTTTGTAGTTTCTGTATTATCCAGACCTTACTAAGATAGAAGGAAGCTTCTCTGTTTATCAGTGAGAGTGTTGAGCTTTGAGCAGCCTATCTGTAGCCGGAGGAGTAGTTTCAGCTGAGAATCTATAGTTTTATTGGCCATTTTGGGATAGTTCTATCCCTTTCATCTTTCTGTTTAAAAAACCATATTTGCACGGTTTTGCATATTGTGCAGTGCTGTTTAACTAGGATTAAACTATCACAGGTGCCAGAAAGTCTGCTCTTCAAGTTTTACCTTAGAATTATCCAGTTCAGCCTTTAAGCACTCAAATCTGTTCTACGTAGCTCAGCACTTGCCTAGAAACCATTTTTAGCAATAGACAGACCACAAATTGCCACAGCAATCAACTCTCCTTACCAAGTAATTAAAAACAGATAGTACTTAAATAGTGCTTAAATAAATAAGTACCTAAGTACCTATCCAGGCATGTTCAAGGGTCAGCTCCTGGTGTCTTCTCCTGTCCACCTGGTGAATCTGGGCATCTTGAGGCAATGTAGCAGTTGCCTCAAGTACACTGACAACCCTCTTCTCCTACCACCTAACACAACAACCTGTGAGAGATGCAGTAACAGAGACCTGGTTCAAGGCTCCAGAGAGCACCCCTGCAATACCAGGCTATAACTCTTACCACACTTTTCGGCTACCAAACCAGGATCGAAACACTAAAAGTGGAGGAGTGTCCATATTCACCAAGGATATTCACACCACCAGGTTAGTTGCCCAAAACAATGCATCTGAAAGGTTTACTTTTCTATTGTCGATCCCGATATGGGCGACACAACTTCCGTGAATGCAGAAATGCGAACGTCTCCAATGTTGAAATCTGAATATGTGAATGGCAAAACCTCGACCCTTTTTGACCCATGGTAGCATTGGTGTAGAGGTGTTGCGCTGACAGACATGTCGAATGTTTTTTGATGTTTAAAATTTTTTGCGGTTTTGGTTCGCGCAAACCGCATCGATAAAGTGGCCATTTGACAAAGTGTGATCAATGATTTAAAGGTAAACCCATCTGAAATTCTCCAGGTGCAACTAACACTAGGTAAAACTGCAATCCAAATTGTAGCTTGCTACAGATCCCCCACCATACCCCAAGATACTCACTACACTTGCTCTGAGCTACAATAGAATGGCAATAAATATACTGATCCCAAGGATATTACCACTATCCTGGCAGATCAATTCAGTGCCAACTTCACCCCCCTCTCACCCCCTAAATGGCCCATCTCAATACTGGAAGATTGCCAAATTCTGGTAATAACGGCCACACAGGTAAAAAACACACTCTCCAAAGCTAAGAATACAGCATCCATGGGACCAGATGACATCCCAGGCTGCGTACTACATGAACTAAAAAATGAACTGGCACCTCACCTAAGTGTCATGTTTAATCATACCCTCACCTCAGGCTTCGTGCCCACTGAGTGGTGCACAGCTACAGTTATCCCACTCCACAAGGGGGGGAATCCACATTGGATCCCAGGAACTACTGCCCCATCAGTCTGACGAGCCTGATCTGCAAGGCCATGGAACATATTATCATGGAACTTATAAACTGAGACATTGGCAACCTTAAAACACTAGACCCCACCCAGTTTGGGTTCATGAAGGGCCGATGTTGTCTCCTGAACCTTATTGACTTCTTCAAATCAGTCTCCAGAGCTGTGGACGAGGGTAAGGCAGTCCACATAGCCTATCTGGACCTCGCCAAGGCCTTTGACACCATCCCCCACTCTGGAATCATAGATAAACTTACTAAGCTGGGCATTAATCCCTACATCACTTGGGTTGCCAACTGGCTTACTGACAATAACCCACACCGTAAAAGTAGTGGATTCCAAATCCAGCTCCAGACAAGTGACGAGTACCTCAGGGTTCAGTCCTGGGACCTCTCTTGTTTGGCATCTACTTCTCTGAAGTACAGGCCAACACTAAGGGACTCTGGCTAACAAAGTTTGCAGATGACTGTAAAATGGGAGCCATTACTGAATCCCCAAATGATGTGGATACTCTACATAAGGGCCTTACAGAAACAGATGCTTGGTGCCAGAGGATGGGCTCAAGCTCAATGCCAAGAAATGTATAGTTATCCCCTTTGAGAAAAAACATGTACCCATGAATTATCACATAGGTGGCAGTACACTAAACACTGAAAGAGTGATAAGAGACTTAGGGACACAGGTGAACAGTGGTCTCACCTTCAATAACCACATCGCCACAACAGTCAGGAAATCCTTCTATGTGGCACACCTCATCACTAAGGGCTTTTCATTCAGAAAAAAGGAGGTCATTGTCCCACTGTACTCATCCCGCATTTGACGCATTATAGAATACAACGCCCCATTTGGTATGTACCTCTCAAGACATCTGCAACAACTGGAAAGGCCGTAGCAATACCTCACTAAAAGAATCACAGGCCTAAAGCAGATGCCCTATACTGACAGCCTTAAAAAACTCCAGCTATACTCTGTTGCATATCATCTACTCTGAGGCGATCTCTGCTTAACATACAAGGCCATGTCAAACCTAGAACTGTTGGACATGCTACACTTAAAGAAATCCAAATCCCTCAGAGCCACATGCTCTAGTGATCTAAATCTTGTCATCACAATAAACAAAACATGCTGGAGGGATAGATTCCTGACCCAGAGACTCTTCAGACTCTGGAATAGACTGCCCATACATGTCAAGCAGAGCGCCTCTTTGGCCCTCTTCAAAAGGAACTTTAATGACTGGATGGGAGAAAGGAAATTCACCCCGGGGATCACATCAGTCACCCTGCTAGACAGGGGTCCAGGGAAGTAAATAGTGTGGGAAGAAATAGACAGGGAATTGTTATGGCTAGGCTTGTATAGGTCCTAGGGCCGATAGCCTAGTACCAACCTATGAACCTATGCACCTATATTGCCAAACTGGAAGCCAAGCTCTCTCTTTAGCCAAGACTGAACTAGTCAGTCAAGAGGAGAAGGCAAACACTCGCACCACACACACACAACACATAATCCTTCAAAACCTATGCACACACATAGTAACACGAAACACACACCTACATTCGCAGAAGTCCTTAAAACAAATCTGCCCAAACAACAGAGTCCTCAGAAGCTGAAATGCAAACAAACAACACCACCTAACACAACCCACGTGACACATAACTCACAAAACTAGTGTGCCACTCAACCTCAGCCCCTAAGGCAAAACAACGTACCCAGCATACTAGTAATAGGTGACTCTATAGTCAGGCATACTGATGTCCCACCCACCAGGCTAAACAAGGAGAAGATTACAGTTAGCTACCTGTCAGGTGCCAGGATCCGCCACATAATGCATGCACTCAGGTCACTTCACAGCAAGTACAAACATGACCCTGTCATTGTTCATGTTGGAGTGAACAACCTGAGATGTACCTCCCTGGACTACATGAAAAGCGACATGGAGGAGCTGTCGGATCTTGTAGCTCAGGCTGGTATGACCCTAGCCCTGAGTAGCATCCTGCCATCATCCAGAATGATACCTCAGTACAAGGACAAAATGACTGACTTCAACAATTGGCTAAACTTCTGGTGTCATTCTAAGGGGATCGAGTATCTGTCAGCCTGGGATGACATGACTGACAAGCCAAGATTCTTTGCCAGTGATGGCCTGCATTTGTTGCCCCTGGCTTTCCAGATACTGCCTAAGGCTCTTGCCATCCCCATAGTCCCTTTTTTAGACAAGGTTCAAATGCAAAATGACCACTGTAACTGGTACAAACAAACAAAATCTGAGGGTAATGCTACTCAATGCTAGAAGTCTAAACCTCAAAATGCACTCACTCGAGACACTCCTTAAAATGGAGAACATCAAAATCTGTGCAGTGACAGAGACCTGGTTCAAGGCTCCAGGGGGTACCACTGTAATACCAGTCTACAACTCATACCACACATTTTGGCCATCTAACCTAGACCGAAACACTAGAGGTGTAGGCATGTTGATATTCACTAAGGATATCCACACCTCCAGGCTAATTGCCCAACATAATGCATCCAAAATTCTCCAGGTACAACTAAAACTGGACAAGACTGCAATCCAAATTGTAGCCTGCTACAGATCCCCCACCATGCCCCAAGACTCCCACTACACTTTTCTTAACATACTGGAAAATATCAACATACAACCCAACACCCTCATACTGGGAGACATCAACTACCCCACCATTAATAGGAAAACTACTCATGTACCAACACAATGGCACAGTGTTTGCTGGAATTCATAAATTCCAATGCCTTGGACAAACTGATCCAAACCAGCACCAGGGGCAACAATGCCTGGTCATTAACAACATGTGCGATTGGTCCTCAACATCAGAGGTCAGCCCCTCATTGGTCAGATCCAACCATAAGCTAATCACCCTAGACATCCACATCCCACCCCCACCTCCTATTAAGGAAACCACTGTAAAAAAATGTCTCAAAAGCCAACTTCATGCTTCTTAAAACAGAAATGGCTAACTTCACCATTCCCATGCAGATGGACAGTATCAGTACGACTGCTGAATCTTACATCAGTGCACTATATGAACATATACATGGGTGCATGGACCATGCCATCCCAAATAGAACCAAGATGCTATCCTCCAAAAAAAGAAGCCAATCTGGTGGTCCCTTGTCATTAACAAGCTCTACAACAAAAGGGAGAAACTGTTGCAAAAAAAAAAAGAGCATAATCCCAAGATTGGAAAAACTCCCTTGTCAGCCTCAGTAAGAAGCTGAGATCCCTCATAACATCCTCCAAAGCTAGTTACAAAAACAAAATCACCACAGATTCTAAAGACAATCACAAGGTATTCTATAGCTATGTCGAGAATCTCAGTGGCAACACTCAGATCTGCTTAGAGCTACAGCACAATGGCACTAAACATACAGACCCAGCTGATATCGCCAACATCCTGGCAGACAGGTTCAGAGCAAATTTCTCCCCCTTCTCACCCCCAAAAAGGCCCATCCCTATACCAGATGAATGCCAAGTCCCTGTAATCATGGCCACACAGGTGAAAAATGCAATCGCCAAAGCCAAAAATACAGCATCCATGGGACCTGACAACATCCCAGGCTGCGTTCTGCATGAACTACAAAATGAACTGGCACCCCACCTAAGTACCATGTTCAGTCATAGCCTCACTACAGGTTTTGTGCCTACTGAATGGCGCACAGCTACTGTGATCCCACTCCACAAAGGGGGATCCACCACGGACCCCAGGAACTATCGACCCATCAGCCTGACAAGTCTGATCTGCAAGGCCATGGAATGTATCATCATGGAATTTATAAACAAATACATAGGTAACCTGCAAACTCTGGACCCCACCCAGTTTGCATTTGTAAAAAGTAGATAATGTCTCCTAAACCTGATTGACTTCTTTAAAGCAGTCACCAAAACCGTGGACGAGGGTAAGGCAGTTCACACAGCCTACCTAGCTCTTTCCAAGGTCTTCAACACCATCTCCCACTCTGGTATTACTGGTAAACTCATGAAACTCAATATAAACCCCATTGTCACTAGGGTTGCCACCTTTTCAAATGGCCAAAGTGGGACATTTTCGGGACAAACAACAGATTTTTATAGGCCGACACATACTCACGGTCAGTACAAAGGATAGAACTTAACTTTTTGCCTAAATAATAGCTTATTCTTATAGCATTTTAGTTGCTTATTCTGTTTCTTATAACATTTAGGTAGTTTACATGCAGAATAACTGTTTTATGCAACTATTACATAAAATATAGGACATAATTGTGTCCTACAATCTCAGGACATTTGCCATTTTTAATTTTTTTTGTCAGGACACAACTGCCCAAACAGGGACTGTCCCTCGCAAAGTGGGACAGGTGGTAACCCTAATTGTCACACAGTGGGTGGCCGTGTTTATATCACATCATCGAAATTTCAAAATATCGAATCTGATATGGTCGACACCATATCATTGATATTTTGAAACTTGGAACATAAAAAAAGAAAACAAAGAAAAAAAAAAAAAACATTGCAAGCAGGGGGGTAAGCCTCCCTGCACCCCCCATGTGGGGGGTCTGCCCCCACACCTCAGCTACTTACATATACCAACTCCAAGATTGCACTACATTGCAGTAAACAGATATCTCCCCTTATGGAGATTTCCGTTAAAATGTTTGATGTCTTTCACTTTCGCTGATATGGTGCCGACCATGCCAGCTTTGATATTTTCAGTTTTCGACAAAGCAATATAGACCCAGGTGGCCAACTGGCTCACTGATAGAATATACACCATGAAAGTAGCCAATTCCAAATCCATCTCCAGACCGCTGACAAGTGGAGTACCACAGGGTTCAGTCCACGGTCCCCTCCTGTTCAGCATCTACTTCTCGGAAGTCCAAGCCAACACAGAGGGCTTATGGCTAACAAAGTTTGTAGATGATTGCAAACTGGGGGCCATTATCGAATCCCCTAAGGATGTGGACATTTTTCAAAAGGGCCTCACTGAGACAGATGCCTGGTGTCAAAACCACGGCATTAAGCTCAATGCCAAAAAATGCATAGTTAACCACTTTAGGAAAAAACGGTGCTAACAAACTACCACATAGGTGGTATCCACACAACACCAAAAGTGTGATACGAGACCTAGGGACACAGGTAGACAGCAGTCTCTCCTTTGACAACCTCATAGCCACAATGTTCAGGAAGTCCTTCTATGTGAACACCTCATCACAAAAGGTTTCTCATCCAGAAAAAAAAAGGTCATTGCCCCCTCTACTCAGCCCTCATTAGATCTATTATAGAGTACAATGCACCATTTGGAATGTACCTCACAAGACAATTGCAGCAACTGGAAAGACCATAGAAATACCTCACAAAGAGGATCACCGGCCTTAAACAGATGCCCTATACAGACCGCCTTAAGAAACTCAAGCTCTACTCCATCGCATATCGACTACTCAGAGGCGATCTCTGCCTAACATACAAAGCCATGTCAAACCCAGAGATGTTGGACATACTACACTAAACAAATTCCAATCCCTGCAGGCCACATGCTCCAGTGATCTTAACCATGTCACCATGATAAACAGAACTTGCTGGAGGGTTAGGTTTCTGTCCCAGAGATATCCCATACTCTGGAACAAGCTGCCCATTCATGTCAAACAGAGCACCTCATTAGTCCTGTTTAAGAAAAATCTGGACAACTGGATGGGGAATAGGAAATTTACCCTGGGTATCACTTCTGTGGCTATGTTCGACAGGGGCACAGGTAAATAAATTTCTGGGTGGCTAAAGCCAGGGAATCTTTATGGCTAGGCTTATATAGGCCCTGGAGCCGATAGCCTAGTACCTACCTATGAACCAAAATACATCAAAAGTACAATTAGCAAAACATCACAAACACAGATATACTAAGCACTAATTCAGCTATGCACCCTGAGCATCAGATACAAATTGTATGTATCCCTGAACCCAAAAGATAGAAAACAAGGGTATGACACATTTATCATCACTTGCACAGGGTGTTGAGGGGGCAGGAAGCCTAGACTGACAAAAAAGGAAAATGACTGTGTGTGAGTAAGACAGAGAAAGAGGCAGACATTTAGATAAAGTAACAAATGGCCAGTGAAACAGAATGAGGTTTAAGTTTCATGGCTGAACCGTGTAACTGTTGTGTGTGTGTGTCTGTATGGGCCATGCAGGTGAAACTGGTGTATGAGTGTCTGCAAGAACACAGCCAAGCTCTGGGATGGCTCCACGTCTTGGTATGTCAGACAGGTGTGAGCCATGTATGGTAGATGTGGCATTTCATCATTGTTGTACCAACCATGAGAACTGCCTCTTCCAGGAGTTGTACTCGCATGTTCATGCCATAGGTCAGATGCACTGTTGCTACCTGAACATGACTGATGTCTGCTGGATGAGCTGTCTTCATGAAGATGCCCAGGACAATGACCCTATGGCCTGCCATGTCTGGGTGTGGAAATCTGAGCCACTGAGGGAGCAGTGGGAATAGTGTCACTATAGGTAGTTATTTGTTACAGCCAAATCAGTTAACATCAGATGATGGGGCTGACCTACGCCCATGTGGATGCCGTCCCCCTCCCAGTAGACCTTCCATCACAAACACCTCACATTCCAATGTATCATTCATCTGATCAATTGAATCAGCAACACAGTGGAGGCAGTCGCACATGTCATCATGGGCCACATCTACAACCCTAAGCATTTCTCTGGAGGATTTATTGGAATGTGCCTGCACCTTCCTGATGGCCTTAAACATATGTCATGTGACACAGGAAAACATACCTGAACCAGGTGGAGGATGGGCAGCAGACCTCTGAGCACCCCTAATAACCCTCCTGCATTGTACCTCGCCCTGACTTTGGCTATGGCCAGAGTCAACAGGCACTTAAGCTGCAGTAACCACACTACCCTGATAGAGTGTCTCACCCTCCACCTGCCCAATGTTTGAAGGCTCACTGGAATGGGTTGGTGTAGGTCTGCTGGCTGTGTCCAATGAAATTACAGGAGATGGCTGAATGTTAACATCAGTGTCAGATTCAACCTCCACACCCCTGACTGTGCATCTGTTTGGCCACCATCATCATCAGAGTCTGTTGATAGTCTGACATCAGGTGGTAAAGGTCCCACACTTCCACTGTCAGGATCATCTGTGATAATAAGCAACAAACACAGGAAAGAAATTAATACCTACCATACTTAAAGTACTTCTGACATAACAAATAAAAACCAAGAAAATCTAAAGTTATTATTGCTCAGTGCTAGGAGTCTAAACAAAAAACTCCACTCCTTAGAAGCTCTCTTCACCCTAAAAAGTACTGGCATCTGTGCGGTCACTGAGACATGGTTTAAAGCTGTGGAGAACACACCAACAGTGCAAGATTATAATGCCTTCCACACATTTAGACCAGCTACTTCACAGGCAGGGACTAAAGGGGGAGGCGTTTCTATTTACATAAAAATATATATACTTCAAGGCTGGTCAAACACGACAGTGCACTTGAGCTGCTCCATGTATAAATCACCATAGGTAAAATCCAACACCATTAATCCACAAATGCATCACCAGAAAGCCTTTGAATACTTCAAAATACTTTATTTTGTTTAAACAACTATCATGTGAAGCACTTTTCGTCTGGTAGCTTCACCGGACTTCTTCAGACAAACTTTACCACACGTTACACAGTATAAAAACACTCCTTTCAAAGCAATTAATTAATTAAACTCCTTGTTGACTGCACTCACTTAATTCCTATATAATTCAAATAAATTTCAAACTTTTCTCACTCATCCTGTAAAAATATATATGTATATTACTATATGCTTTACATTTATTACATTCACATTTTTTATTTCTTTAAAAATCAATAAAAATGTGTATAAATATAAAACCTACATCTTATAACAAACCTTACATATATAAATGTTAAAATAAAAACTTTCCTATACTAAAAACTTTACTACTAAAAAATGTACTTAACATACATTACTCATTCAATTCAATAATAAACAATATATTTACAATATGCAATTCATGCATAAAAAACATTCTGAAACCTAAAGTTAATCTCCTGCTAAAACACTATTTTTAACTATCTATTAAGACTCCTTAATTTCAATATACTGGAGATGGACACTACCTCATTAAGGCCAGGCCACCTACTAGCATCTAAACACAATTGCCACAGTACCTCATGTTTTTCTACGAGTAAATTAGTGAACCCACCTCTGTCATCTCCTACTACTTGATCGATAACCCTAAATTTAAATGTATGGCCCTGGTTGAAGGATACATGTCTAGCCAAAACATTATCACTTTTTGCTTTGGTAATACTTAGGATATGTTCATATGTTCTTTCTCTCATTTTTCTGTCTGTCTTGCCCATATAAAATGCTGGACAAGACTGACATTGGGCTATATAAACAACTGATTTACTATTACAGTTGTATCTTCCATCATTTTATACACCTTATTCCTTATAACAAAAGATGCACCAGTAGACATATGTCTACACATACTGCAAGTCTCACATTTGAGCATTCCTGGTGTCCGTACAAACCTCTTCTTATTTTGCTCCACTAAACTTTTGAGGTTCCTACCTCTTTTAAAAAGAACTGATGGTTTCATCCCCAATCTAGTTAAACTATCTGCATCTGTAGAAAAATTTTCCAATTTTTTGTAATAATTTCTCTTATTAATTAACCTTCAATACTAAATTGAGCAATGAAGCTTGGCCCATAATCTTTATGCGCGGGTATCCTTTCTATAGACATGACAACAATGGTAGTGGGAATTACAGAAGTGGTACTAACAGAAGTAGAGGTAGAAGGATCTTGGGTAGCCCTTAAATCTTCCTACCTTCTGTCCTCTCATGTTGACATAATAAAGGCTTATATACTCCTTTAAATCTTTTTTCCTGTACTTCTATTATAATGTGCTGGACAAATTCTTCCGGGTACCCCCGATTAACAAACATTTGTCTTAATGTCTCACATTCAGCTTTAAAATGCATATCTAGTGAAATCATCCTTTAGTAGTGAAGCTTAATTAATAAGAGAAATTATTACAAAAAAATTGGAGAATTTTTTCTATAGATGAGGAAATTTTTATTAGATTGGGGATGAAACCATCAGTTATTTTTAAAAGAGGTAGGAACCTCAAAAGTTTAGTGGAGCAAAATAAGAAGAGGTTTGTACGGACACCAGGAATGTTCAAATGTGAGTCTTACAGTATGTGTAGACATATGTCTACTGGTGCATCTTTCGTTATAAGGAATAAGGTGTACAAAATGATGGAAGATACAACTGTAATAGTAAATCAGTTGTTTATATAGCCCAATGTCAGTCTTGTCCAGCATTTTATATGGGCAAGACAGACAGAAAAATGAGAGAAAGAACATATGAACATATCCTATTACCAAAGAAAAAGTGATAATGCTTTGCCTAGACATGTATCCTTCAACCAGGGGCATTCATTTAAATTTAGGGTTATCGATCAAGTAGTAGGGGATGACAGAGGTAGGTTCACTAGTTTACTTGTAGAAAAACATGAGGTATTGTGGCAATTGTGTTTAGAAGCTAGTATTTGGCCTGGCCTTAATGAGGTAGGTCCATCTCCAGTATATTGAAATTAAGGAGTCTTAATATGTAGTTAAAAATCTTGTTTTAGCAGGAGATTAACTTTAGGTTTCAGAATGTTTTTTTATGCATGAATTGCATATTTTAAATATATTGTTTATTATTCAATTGAATGAGTAATGTATATTAGGTACATTTTAAGTAGTAAAGTTTTTAGTATAGGAAAGTTTTTATTTTAACATGTATATATGTAAGGTTTGTTATAAGGTGTAGGTTTTATATATATACACATTTTTATTGATTTTTAAATAAATAAAATGTGAATGTAATAAATGTAAAGCATATAGCAATATACATATATATTTTTACAGGATGAGTGAGAAAAGTTTGAAATTTATTTGAATTTTATAGGAATTAATTGGGTGCAGTTGACAAGGAGTTTAATTAATTAATTGCTTTGAAGGGAGTGTTTTTATATTGTGTAACATGTGGTAAAGTTTGTCTGAAGAAGTCCGGTGAAGCTACCGGATGAAAAGTGCTTCACTTGATAGTTTTTTTAAATAAAATAAAGTATTTTGAAGTATTCAAAGTCTTTCTGGTGACACATTTGTGGATTAAATTTGCTGTTTTTGTCTTTTTGTGTTGCTAAAAATCCAACACTACTTTGTTGCAAGCTCTAGGCCCCGTCTATGAACAAGGAAACCCATACCATGTATTTAAACTTATTAGAAACACTATCCATCCAACCAATACCATATTCATGGTTGACTTTAATTACCCCACCATTAACTAGGAATCCTTTATGACACCAAATGTACAAGCACAGAGATTCTTGGATTTTGTAAATACAAACTCTGGACCAGATGGTTAATACACCAACCAGGGGTACAACCATACTGGATCTGGTCCTCACTAATATGGGAGAGTGCTGCACACCCCCTACTGTAATGTCTTCCCTGGTAATATCAGACCACAAAATGGTCTCTTTTTTTTTTTTTTTTTTTTTTAAGTAAAAATAAAACCGGGATCCTCAGCTAAACCTGGAATATTCAGGAACTACTATAAGGCTAACCTCCTGCTAATAACTGATAACCTGTCAAAATTACAACCCCCCCCCCATAAACCCCAAGAACACTGCTGCATATGTAGAATTGTTTAAGGAAATCCAGTACAAGCATGTACATAGCTGCATAGAGGTAGCTGTACCCACCAGGAAGAGGTACAGGACTAACTCAAAAAACAACCACCTCGTGGAATCACAATATTAATATGCTGTATAACAGAAGGAAGAAAATTATGGCAAAAATTAGGAGGTGCAGCACCCATCAGGATAAAATCACTCTTATCAAACTAAACAAGCAACTCAGAGGACAAATAAAGTCTACCAAAGCCAAACATGAAGTACGTTTGGCCTCCCAGGTCAAAGACAACTACAAAGTGTTCTTTAGCTATGTCAACAACCTCAAAGGTAATACTCAATTGTGTATAGAGCTCAATGTAAATGGAGCCACCTATAATGAGCCAGAAGATATAGCAAGCCTCCTGGCTGATAAATTCAGCTCCAGCTTTACCGTCCCCCTCAACCTTCGCTCAGGAAATACCATCAAATATAACTACCCCTACTATCACTAGGGAGCAGGTCATTAATGCTCTCTCTAAGAACAAGAACAATGCATCAGTGGGCCCAGACAATATCCCAGGATGCCTTCTAAATAGAATGAAACATGACCTATCAGTGTCTCTGGAAATACTATTAAGCTGTAGCCTCCAAACAGGTTTTGTGCCTCATGAATGGAGAACAGCAACAGTCATCCCTCTGTACAAAGGTGGGCCATCTACAGACCCTGGAAACTACAGACCAATAAGTCTCACTAGTCTTGTATGCAAAGCCATGGAAAGAATTACCATGGAAATGATCAACAGATATATAGTAAACCTCCAGACACTGGACCCAACCCAGGTTGGTTTTGTCAAGGGAAAATCATGCCTACTTTACCTGGTGGACTTCTTTGATAAGATAACCAAAGCAATGGATGAGGGAAAAAATGGTTCACACTGCCTACCTTGACCTGGTCAAAGCATTTGACCCAATACCCCACTCAGGCATTGTTGATAAACTCAAGAGGTTAGGTACAAACTTGTATGTCACCCAGTGGATAGCCAACTGGCTGACAGACTAGACCCAGGAAGTTAGAATTGAGAAGTTCACCTCTACAAAGAGGCCAGTTGCAAGTGGAGTCCCTCAAGGATCAGTCCTTGGACCACACCTTTTCGGCATTTACTTCTCTGAAGTCAAGGCCGATGTCAGTGGTCTCTGGATGACTAAATTTGCAGATGATTGCAAATTAGGATCTATCATTGAATCCCACACTGACACAAATGTTCTCCAGGAGGGGGTGACATAGACAAACAACTGGTGTCAGAGCCATAGATGAAAACTAAATGCCAAGAAATGCATAATGGCATCTTTAGGGAAGTCATCTACCCCTGGAAACTTTCATATTGACAATACATCCCTTAGAGTTGACCCAGTTGTCAGGGTCTTAGAGACATAAATAGATAGCAATCTAATATTTGATTATCATGTGTCTACATTAATGAAGAAATCATTCTATGTTGTGCAACTTATAAACAAGGGTATGGCATCTAAGTCCAAGCAAGTCTTTGTTTCACTGTATTCAGCATTCATCAGACCTATCATTGAGGACAACACCCCCTCTTGTATGTAAGGTCCTATCCCTGTATTCTGTCTCCTACAGGCTTTTGAGGGGAAATCTATGCCTGGTATACAGGGCATTGTGAGACCCCACTCTGATGGACCTCCTGCATATCCACAAAATAAACAGCACCAGATTTATCCATTCTAAAGTCTTAAACCTTTCCTGTAATATAAATAGGACCTGCTGGAGAGACAAGTATGTATCCCAGAGACTATCCTGTATATGGAAGAGGCTCCCCATCCATGTGAAGCAGAGTTCCTCCTTAACTCAATAAAAAGTCCAACTAGGACAACTGGATTGGGAACAGGAAATTCATCCCTGGTTTGGCACCTATGTCTCAAATGGACACAGGTGACCTCAAATGGTTCATCTCCCTGGCCCCTGCTTGTAAATGTTTCATCTCCCAACCCTTGCTTACACTTATCAAGGGTATCAGAACTTGTCAGAGATTTGAGATGCATGGCTAGGCTTAAAAATGCCCTTGTGGTTTTTAGCCTAGTAAACACCTATGAGCCTATAAACCTATAGTCCAACATATGCTAACAAACTAACAGTGCTGCCACTATTACAGACAATATAGCAATACACACAACAGTGTTTCTTTGAAATCCTCATCAGTACTGACATAAAATGTTTGGCTTACCATGTGCAGATGATTGTAGGTTCCATATTGTGGATGGTCTTGGAAGAAGTTAAGAAAATCATAAGGACACTATCATCACAATGAACAGTAACACAAGGGGCTAAAACTTTGGGTCTATATTACAAAATCGAACTTTCAAAATATCGAACATCATAAGTTCGAACTTGGAAGTTCGAATTTGGATTACATTGAAACTTCAAAACAAAGAATTTTTTCCCAGGGAAATAATTCGCTACTCCAAAAAACACACACATAACACAATCACACTAAACACCTTCAAAACCTACACTTAACCTAACATACACCACTGTCTATGCACTATCCTTAACCCAGCCCTTACCCTAATGTCCGTCACTACTGCACACTTACCTGACCCGCGCCCTAACCCTAAAGTCTGTCACTACCGCATACTTACCTGACCCATGCCCTAACCCTAAAGTCCATCACTATCGCACACTTACCTGACCCAAAGTCTATCATTATTGCACACTTACCTGACCCGTGCCCTAACCCTAAAGTCTGTCACTATTGCACACTTACCTGACCTGTGCCCTAACCCTAAAGTCCGTCACTACCTGTTTGTACACTTACCTTGACCTGGTCCAAAAATACCGAAGCTGGAGAAACGGCCAACCAAATTCTTTCCCTGAGAAAGAATTCTGGTTTCCGTGTTTTCGGCATTCTAACCTTTCGAACTACCAAGTTCAGCCTTCCGGTATTCGGCATTCTGCACGTTCGATTTCACAATAGGAACCCAAAACATTTTGCCCTTTATATGTTCATTAAAGATACTTTTAACAAGAACTTGGATGACACATCCACCCCAAGCCCTTATATAATCAACCAGATTATGTTAACTGTATCAATCTACAACTATTCCCTCCCAAAATGAAATTTAATGTTAAACAGAACTTAAGTATCTCTATCAATATTTTACAATACCAAAAGTATTTAACAATTGAGATAGGTAAGCCTACCTGGACGCTCCTCCCGGGACATACTTGTCCTCCCTGAAACAGTAGCACCAACATCATTGACTTGCTGTTGTGGACTTTCCACTGAGCCATCTGGATTCCAGACAGTGGACATGAACTCTTCATTTGGTGTCAGTAGTGAGTCTGTAGCAGGCTCCCACCTGGTAGCCACCCATTCACGTGCCACTGCAGCTGCTTTCCTCCAGGCCAAGAAAATCATGTCAGTGGCCCTATGGAGCATCTGATCATATGTTCTGCTCTGACCACATACTCCATTCACATCAGCCACTATCTGCTGCTAAATTTCCATTCTGACAGACATATCCCCATGTCCCATCTCAAGCAGAAAGGCACTATTTTACCCAAATGCTTCCAGAATGACTTCATCTTCAGGGTCATTGAGGGGAGGTTTGCAGGGACTGGGATGCCTGGGTGTCATAGTCCTAGGTGACATAAAACACAAAAGAAGAATAATACTCATAAGTATCACATAAATGAAAGTCTTGCTTAGATGTAACACATAAAAGGAAGTATTTCACTATTACTCACTGGAGAAACATAAAACAGTCAAGATACTCAAATATAAAAAATGAATTGTATGGTGTTAACATATTACAATCACTCAGAAAGCAAGGCTAGATCCAAAACAAGGAGAGTAACAATAGCAAATGTTGTTTGTGCCAACACAGAAATGGAACCTGGTGTCCCACCAACCCAATACAAGAGGCAAATGACACATTTTGCTAACAAACCATCAGTGAAGTACTAAAAGTGCTATCAAATAAACTATACACATTTACTACAGAACATTCTAATTTTATGCAATTGCCAGTTATATCTATCTGTGGCCAGGACTCCCTTAGAGGTGTGTATGGGCCATGCTAGAAGGTTAACACCCCTGTGTTGTTGACAATATAGGAGATTTATATTACACAGAAATAACAATAGATGCATGTAAAGAGAAAAAAAAACAGTTGTAGCATTAGTACTTGTGATGATAGTTAATAAGGCAGTGCATCTAAGAAAGTAAAATGCCCTGATAAACATGCCTATGCCATCGGTACACTTCTAAGAAATGCATACAGATAAAAGTAGCATTTGCTAATGGATATTGTCTTAGTGACATTTCAGCATATCCAGTATATAGCTGAAAAATGCAAGCATACATTATCAAGATCAGTAGCCTTCTGTGCAGATAAATTCCAAAGTATTATCTTCTTCTGTGTTATCTACATAAACAAGTCCCCTCACTTTCATGTTTCCTAGCTACACAGTTCCTTTTTCATAGTGTAGATTCAGGGCTGTTACCATGGTGAAGATATGAATGTGGTGTGAACTCATTAGAATTGCTGAATCCCGAATACTTGGTTCTGTATATCGGATGTAAACATAGTGCAGACACTCCCTTAGTGTTTATTTATTTATTTATTTATTTATTTGCTGTTTGTTTGTCAGGATGGTCCACTGGGCTGTAAGGAGTCCATTTTCAATGGAGTCCTGGGGAGAAGCTCCAGAACATTGAAAATTACATAAAAAATGTGTATTATAAAACACAATGGCAGAAATGCAGTAGGCTGGCAATTGAAACAATTAATACAAATGCTAAAACAGAGATATATTGCAAGTGTAAATGATTACTTTGTAGGAAACAGAGAAGTATTGCAACTGTGAATGATTACTTTGTAGGGAGAAGGAAAACACAACAGTAATTCAGACTCCCTTCCCTCCAGTGGGTGTCTCAGCCAGGTTAGACGTAAAAAGTGTAGAGGTAATTGCATCAAGGTTTCAAATGTAAGTAAGCAGCACACATTTCAAAGTTTCTGTTCAGTAACATCCAATCTCTCCTTCATTTCTTGACAAGTGTATATTATTGCCATTTAATATCCTCACACTTTTAAGGACAATGATGCAGAATGCCTTACGGACTACATGTCTCAGATTACTGGTCATATAAGACAAGAATGAGCAACAAACACAGAGAGATAAGACAGAGCTACATTTATGCAAACAATAGTCATAAATGGTTGTGTGATCACTCAGTGCTCTACATCTGAAATGAATACATGTACAAACAACTGTCATAGGTTTTATTAGTACTGTGGATGATATTGCAGCTGGTTGTATGCACAATGATTTTCATTCTCTGCTGGAAACCTGTTTTTGTGGTAAAGAGGGATAAGACACCCTTACTGTAATTTGAAGGTTTATTGGAGTGAAAGTTCATATCCAGACCTGTGTGAAAATATTTCATGTGTATCAACATAGATGTTTGTAGTGTTGTTGATCTAATAGATTTCTTTTCTACCTTTTTCATAGTTTTCCTTTTTTTAAAATGCCAGTGTTTGAGCAGTGCAAGGCTTAGCACAAAAGGGGAAACAGAGAAACACAATGAATGTCATGTTTAGCTGTGCTTATCTCATTTTTGCAATGCTTAGCAATGTGCAAAACTGGACTTGTGGCCCACACAGGAAGCAGACAAAACACCTGCAGATAGGGTGTAGACAGTGTAAAGGCCAAAAAGGGTACATTGCTGCAGTTTTTCTTTCCATCACACAACACTGCTACATGGAATTGAGTGGCAGTTTAGCAAGCATCCCCAACACCTATAGCCATCAAACACCTGCAGACAGGAAGCAGACAGTGAACAATTTCAAAACGGATACATTCTATTAATTCTGTTGGGCACTGCACAAACACAATAAGCTGCCTCGCATAACAGTTAACAAAAAGAATTTAAGAATGACTAGGGAATTGTTGAGCTGTCATTTAGCGACTCCTGTGGCAGCAGATGTACATGTAGGGCTGTACTACAGATGGCCCTGAGTTCTAATACAGGTAGTGCAGCATATTTTTACAGTTGTGACAGTTCAGTTTATATTAATGAACAGGAAAATAACTGTTATGTCAATATTCCTGTGGCAACAGGTGTAAATGTTAGGCTGCCATTCACATTGTCCTAGGTTGTAATACAGGCAATTCCAGACATTTTACTGTTTTTCCATTTCACATTATATTGAATGTCATTTATAACACTATATATATATATATATATATATATATATATATATAGATAGATAAAATTATAAATAGTGAAGGTGATATGGACTATATGTATGGGATACAACACCCTTACTGTGTTTTGAGGGTTCAGATGTATGACTGATGGTATACGGTCTACTATGTTTCTGTAAGTATAATTCTGCTATCTGAACTTGGATGGACTCCACACTTAAATAAGACCTATGCTCAAATTAAGGTATATACAAGGATATACATAGTATAAGACACCCTTACTGTGTTTTGAAGGTCAGACCACATACATACATGACTAACATCTCAGTCTGACATCTCTATTTATAAATGATTCATTACTATGTCTGAGAATCACTTCATCTGAAGCAAAGATAGAAAATCACCAATGTGGAAGAAAATGATTTGTCCCATATGCATAGTTTTGAATCTTACACTGTAAAAATCAGTTTTAGCAGTGTATAAAGCCAAACAAACATGTTTTAGGTCATGAAATTCATGCTCCCAGTGTATGTCTGCAAAGATAAATAACTTACCAGTTACAGCAGCAGACACCCTTCAAGCTAATGCCAAGTGCTAGATTAACCCTCCAGTTTCAAAAATTGCTTTCATCTCTGTTTGGCACTGTTGCTTTCCGCTTAACGTCATGCAAATGTGGTTGGCATTATTGCTCGGATTTGCACACTCCCAGTAAATGCGATAACAGGAATTGGCAAGAAATCAATATTTGCTATTGCTTTGTGATTAGACATGTCTGGTGTTAGTGGGAAAGGTGTCCAATTTAGGGGGCAGAGGTGGGGTGTTGAGGAGTCCAGAATATTTATTAGACATCTAGCAAAGTGCCACAGCCAAAGACTTCTGATGGGGGACTATTCTGGCTCCCAGTACAAGTCTGAGATTTGTAATAGTCTGGCCAAGGCTGTATCCAGTGCAACTGGCATCCCATGCACTGGAGAACAGTGTAGGCACAACTTCAATGACATAAAAAGGCACATCAAGGATATACTTAATCAGTGGTTGGATGAGTTTCAAACTAGTGACATCCCACAGTTGTGTATGCATGCTAATAAAGAGAATTTAAAATATATAGAAAGCTGAATATAGGCAAGACTGCATTTATATTACACTGTCAAAAACTCAAACTGTCGACAGCGTAATAATCAACACGAAAATGTCGAAACCCCCGAACATCGAACTTAAATACAGATTTCTGTGGTCTGAGTACTTACATAGGTAAGGGTTCTGTTCTCAATGCAGTCAACTGGGGTGTCTGTGTTTGTTTGTGCACTTGCTTGACATTAGATAGAGAATTTTACACCAGCCTGCGGGACACTGCTATTACCATCTCCCTCTCACCAGACCCTGCTAATGTCATCATCTATTGCTGATTTGTGGATATGCAGTATTCCCATCAAGGCAGGGTCAGAAACAGGCCTGTAGGTCAGACACAAGTCACCTCATCCCATACAATACAGATTACAGCAACAGGACTTTCAGTATATCCACATACATCATGGCATGGTTTGTAGGCCTTGTATTTTCTTGGTAAGAAGCCTGTGTGGTCTCTACAGCTGCTGCAGGTGTCTGCTGAGGTACATGCAAAAGGGAGCATTAAACTCTATTAGTGTTCTGATGAGGTACGAGTACAGTGCTGTTATATCATTCTCAGATCTGGATATGATGGCCTGACCTAGAGGTGCACAATGTAGCCTTTCCTTACCACTTTGGACAATTGGTGGTTAAAGTTCAGATTGCTATGGATGTGTTTTCCCAAGTCACTGAGTTTCAGCATAAGGGGAGTGTAGTCAATGATGTAATTAGCAGGGAATTGCACTTTGCAGTAGGCCAAAATAAAGACACATTTTTGCATTTATTTGTAGACTATGTGGCTTTAGCACCAATCATTTGTCTTTGATAGCCCCTCCTGTAATACGTTACCATCAGTGGTGGACTTAATGACTGGACCCAATATGCAGGAATCAACAAACTTGGTAAGACAAACTGCATACTTAAGCCTGGACTGTTAAAAAATAGATTCCAAACAGTAAAGGGCCCAGCACAGTTCCTTGGGGTATGTCAGTGGTGACAGCTGTACTGGTAGAGGTTAATTCACCAACATTCACAGTATGTGTTCTGTTGATGAGCCAGTTGGTTAACCATCTAATGACATAAGGGTTAATTCCAAAACTGGGAGAGTTCTCAATGATATCTGAGTGGAGGATTGTGTCTAATCCCTAGGTCAGATCAAGATAGGCAGTATGCACTGCATTACGTTCATCCAGACCCATGACACAGAATCAGTGGGCTGTGACAACACCAAAGATTGCCTATAGCATGACTCAGAACATACACTTACATGACATAGTTCGATACATATTTCAACACACCCTCCAGACAGACTATGTTCCTGTAGAGGGTGTATATCAACATGCATCCATCAGAGTTTGGGGAGGGTGACAGCACCTGATGTGTGCATGTATAGACAGATGCTGACTCTTCTCATCTGTGAGGTAGACCAACTTGTCATCATGGACCTTTTCTAAATGGGAACTAGTAATATCCTGGCTGTGTGCAACAGTCTTGTGTGAGTTGTTAATGCTACATCCATGTATGTTACATCTTTTAGATGTCCTCAAACAGTATGATGATGACGCTATCATTATACCAATTCAAGTTAATGGCAATCAAAGGAACAGTCCACATAACATGACCAGACCAAAGCATTTGACAGAAATCCACACTGAGATATTCACTTAGCGGTCTCAGATGTAGCCATAAACACCTACATCACCAAGTTGGTAGACCACTGGATCAGATACATGGCATCTAAATATGTGGAAATGTGTGAAGTGACCTATGTCTCAGATCCAATGATCAGGTCCATACATCAGGGCTGTCTGCTAGGCCCTTTCTTGTCTATTATTTACATCATAGAAGTTAAGAATGACATACACATCCTGTGTCCAAACAGCTGTCTGGAGGACTACAGACTGTGGGCAATCAATGACTCCAGCTGTGATATTAGTATAATACAGATGGTATCAACACACACCAAAGGTTGCTGCCACAGCCATGGTAGCACATAAGATAAAAAAAAAACATGGGGGGGATTTGTTGCATTATGAAAACAAATGCACAACCCAAGGATAATGTAGGCATCACATCCTATAAGTAGGCCAGTTGGTATGCTACCTGTGTCCTGGAGTATAGGGTATGTGGAACATCCACAAGCATGTGGCCACAGTGGTGACTATTCCCCTTATGTGTAACACAACTACTGAGTATGTGCAGGGCACCCACATCAAAGGCCATAATGCCTCTATAGGTCACAGCCTTCATCACATCAATAACTGATTACAATTCACCCTTCTTCATGTACCTCCCTACACATCTTCTAGTGATGTGCAAGTGAAGTATACCACCTTTTCCACAGTGAGCTCTCAAAAATCTTATAGGCCATACCTAGGTATTCTTTTTATTGCAAAAATATGGCTGTGTGCTGGTGTGGACACCCCATCAAGGTGTTATACCAGATGCATGTGTGATACCTGTTCTGGTGATGCACACAGTATATACATAGCTGTTTGACAACATTGATGGGATAGGTTACATTTGTTTACCAAGAAAGTCCAACTTAGAATGAAGCCAAATTTCAGCGGTGGCCCAGGGAGAAATACTCCAGACATGTCTTTGTAACATGGGAGGAAACCGGGACACCCAGAGGAAACCCGCACAAATGCAGGGAGGAGAAACGCTTGCTGTGAGGCAGCAACTCATCTGCTGCGCCACTGCATTGTCCATATATATATATATATATTATATTTATGCCATGCACACCAGTCACCTAGCCTGTAGTCCCTCCTAACACCTTCAACATATGCTACAGTGTCAAGACAGTGAGCTTGAATACCCTCATGCTGACATGTTACAATAGTTGTACAAGTGTGTTTGCGCAGAACCATCTATGATCACTCAGAATTACATATGTTTTGCCAGGGACACGAGATTACTGTTTGTATTATTCTGATATTGTCCATGATTGTACTTGCTTCTTTTACTGTTATCCTTGAGCTTATAACTGTTTCCTACTTGTTGGAAACCTCTGCTGATATTACAGTCATATTCAGCCAAATCAATTCACAATATGCACCCAATCCCAATTGTGTATAACATCCCTGATAGATGTCTTCTCCATTGTTCATGTTAGGATACTTATATCACAAAGACATCTTCTCCATTGTTATATCACCTTGTGTAACAGTCACATAATATACAGTTTCACTATGCAGTCCATGCTGTAGTGTTTCTGCTACAACTGTCTTTCATTTACATGCCTTCATTTGCTGTACATTACGATGTTTCACTTGTCCAGTTTCCCCTGTGTTCATTCCTACAATTCATCTGTGTGTCCTTATTCAATACACACACTTCCCAGACTGTTTATTTTAAATGTCAGTCCATGTACCCTTACAGATCACTTAAACAACTTTTGCACAAACTGCCTGGAACAGGATTCCACAATACTCTACTCCGCATTATCCTGTACTGTGTTTGGACCATATATATTATTATATGATAAACACTGGTAATCGTTGTGGCATTCTGTGGAATCCCACTAACTTAATTTGCTCCAAGGTAAGCATGTTTGCTATTCGTGTTGCATTACATGGGTGCTGCTGGCCATGAAACTGCACTTGTTTACATTTGAATGAGGTGTGTGGCATAAATATGTAATCACCACTGCTGCTCACTGCATAAACACGTAAACTCCATGTAGGCTTCATGCAAAGCTTGCATGGAGTTTACTTAATCCTACCATATGTTTATACAGATGTATATGGACTTATAGGAATAATGAAATAATAGCACTGGTAGAGCAATATCGGGGGCAGTGATACCAACAATGCGACTCATCACGCTGCTCCCATTCAGAAGTACACAACCCAATACTGAAAGTACCAATTTATTGGAAAATAGATTGCAGTTCTAAAATGAAGCAGAAAATTCTGAGACCAACAATTACACTTTCTAATGCATTTTTCCAAATCCTGCATCCCCCATGTGGGGGATTAAGCCCCTCACCTTCAGTACTTACATAGACTAACTCCAAGATTATTGTACCTTGGAGTAGGGGACATACTCCAACATACTGTAATCTTGAAATTAACATACATTTCCATAACGCATACTGAAATTCTTACTTTCATCAAATTTTAATCGGGTACCCTCTTCATTCTAATATTCACAGAATAAAACCAGAATGTATCTCCATATTTCAACTACTATTAAAAACACACAATATTTCCCAGCAAATGATATTATTGGTAACTATCCAAAGATCCCATGCTGAGTACAGATGGATAGAATAATGCATACATTATAAGATATTTATAAATCATACCATACAAAAAGACCGGTTGCCTCGACATATAGGTGTAAACCTTTCACTGCTAAACTCAGTAGCTATCCAATTACTTTACTTACTTAAGGCTATATCCATCTGAAATACAGTTACCTCTTTTCTTCCTGGTGTTACATATGATGTGAATATACCAGAACAAAATAATTATGGTATGCAAAGAAACTGCAGAAACAGTTCAATATAGAAATCACTGACAATACTACATGAATTATATTTTCTTTGTACCTGGCAGCATTTGGGTTGCTTTAAAGGGAAGGAAAAGTAGATTATGATGAAAAAAATTGGGATATTGACAAAGTTACCCTTGAAGCAATGTGATAAAGGCCTTGTAGTTCCCCTAAACATGCTTGATTTGAAATTTCTGGAGCGAGAGTTACATGAAAATAAAGACGAATGGCATAACATGAACCACTGTTTCTCTTAGGAAATCATTACTGTTGCAGTTTCTAAATGTACACTGCCAATGATTCACTTGTTTTGGGAGATCTCTCCATTCTAAAAGTTGGTAGATATATATATATATATATATATATATATATATATATATATATATATATATATATATATATATATATATACACACATAGGTTCATAGGTTCATAGGTAGGTACTAGGCTATCTGCCCGAAGGCATTTATAAGCCTAGCTGGAATGTGTTGGCTTACACTGCCCCCTTAGATTAGTTCCCTGTGCCTCTGTCAGGCAGAGCCATTGAAGGGATCCCTGGGGTTAACTTTCTGTTTCCCATCCACTCGTCAAGGTTTCTCTTGAAGAGGGTTAGCGAGGATCTCTGCCTAATGTAGATTGGAATCTTGTTCCAGAGCATGGGAAGTCTCTGGGATAGGCATCTATCCCTCCAACACATCCTATTTATTGTTTTGGTGAGGTTTAGATCCCTGGAGCATGTGGCTCGAGGGGATATGGTTTTCTTTAGGTGGAGCTTGTCCATCAATTCTGGGTTGGACATGGCCTTGTATGTCAGGCAGAGATTACCTCTGAGTAGGCGGTATGCAACCAAGTACAGCTGGAGTTTCTTCAGTCGAGCTGCATAGGGCATCTGCTTGAGACCAGTGATCCTCTTGGTGAGGAACTTCTGTGGTCTTTCCAGTTGTTGCAGGTGTCTTGTAAGGTACATCCCAAATGGGGCATTGTACTCTGTGATGGGTCTGATGAGTGATGCGTAGAGGGGCCCAATGACCTCTTTCGATCTGGATGCAAACCCTTTTGAGATTAGGTGGGCCACATAGAAGGATTTTCTAACCACCTTGGCAATGTGATTATCAAAGGAGAGTTTACTATCTACTTGGGTCCCCAGATCCCTTATTACATCTTCCATATTTAGGGGGCTACCACCTATGTGGTAGTTTGTGGGTACTTTGTTTTTTCCAAAGGGGATGACTATGCACTTTCTGGCATTTAGCTTGAGACCATGGTTTTGACACCAGGTATCTGTCTCAGTGAGACCCTTTTGGAGGATGTCTGTGTCAGCCGGAGAGTCAATTATAGCCCCTAGTTTGCAGTTGTCTGCGAACTTGGTGAGCCATAGTCCTCCTGTGCTTGCCTGTACCTCTGAGAAGTATATGCCGAACAGGTGGGTTCCTAGGACTGAGCCCTGGGGAACGCCACTTGTAACAGGTTTAGAGTCAGACCTAGCTCCTGCAACTCTTACCATGTGGGTTCTCTCCCTGAGCCAGTTGGAAACCGTCTCATGATGTAGGGGTTTATGTTCAGGCTGGTGAGCTTGTTTATAATACCTGAGTGGGGAATAGTGTCAAAGACCTTTGCGAGGTCTAGGTAGGCTGTGTGGACCACCTTTCCCTCGTCTATAGCCTTGGTAACTGTCTCAAAGAAATCCACCAGGTTTGGGAGGCATGATCTGCCCTTAACAAAGCCAAACTGGGTTGGGTCCAGTGTTTGGAGGTTTCCAATGTCTCTGTTAATGAGATCCATGATGATGCACTCCATAGCTTTGCAGACCAAGCTAGTCAGGCTTATAGGGCGATAGTTCCCAGGGTCTGTTGTGGCTCCACCTTTGTGGAGTGGAATAACTGTTGCTGTGCACCACTCTATGGGCTCGTAGCCAATGGAGAGGCTGAGTTTAAACAGTGTGTTTAGGTAAGAGGTTAGTTCATTTTTGAGCTCATGTAGAACGCAGTCTGGGACACTGTCCGGTCCCATTGATGCTGTGTTTCTGGCTTTGGAAAGGGCTGTTTTATCCTGAGTGTCTGTGATTTCAGGGGCACTACATTCTACTGGTATAGTTATGGGCCCTTTTGGGGGTGAGAGGGGGGTGAAGTTTGCACTGAACCTGTCTGCCAGGATGTTGGCTATATTAGTCGGTTCAGTGTATTTTGTGCCATTCTGCATTAACTCCGAGCAGATCTGAGAATTGACACTTAGATTCTTGACATAGCTAAAGAATGCCTTGTGGTTATCTTTGGAGTCCATGGCAATTTTTCTTTCGAAGCTAGCCTTGGATGATTTTATGAGGGAACATAGTTCCTTGCTGATACTGATCAGGGATGTCTTCCCTTCTTGGGATTTTACTCTTTTCTGTACCAGTTTCCTCCTTCTATTGTATAGCTTGTTTATGGCAGGAGTCCATCAGACTGGTTTCCTTTTCTTGGAGGAGTGAGTCTTGGTTTTGTTTGGGATAGCACTATCCATGCATTCATGTAGGTGCCCACAGAGTGCATTTGTAAAGGATTTTGCAGCTTGGACAGTGTTATCTTTTAGCACGGGGGCTTTGAAACTTCCCACCTTGGTCTTAAGTAACGTGTAGTTTGCTTTTGAAAAGTTTTTCATGGTGGTTTCTTTGACTGGGGATGCTGGCAGAATGTGGATATCCAGAGTGATTAGTTTATGCTCAGATCTAACCAGCGAGGGGTTGACCTCCGGTGTGGAACACCGGTAGCCCATGTTGGTGATGACCAGGTCCAATATATTGTCTCCTCTGGTGGGGGTGTTAACCAGTTGTTCCAGGGCATTTGAGTTTATAAATTCTAGGAAATGTTGAGCCAGGGAGTTCATACTTGAGTAGTTCTCCCAGTTAATGTTTGGATAATTGAAATCACTCAATATCAGGGTGTTTGATAGGACCTTTATGGTTCCCAGTGTTTCCAGGAATGCAGAGTGGGGGTCCTGGGACATGGTGGGTGATCTGTAGCAAGCTATAATTTGAATAGCAGTTTTGCCCGTTGTTAGTTTCACGTGGATGATCTCTGAAGCATCATGCTGTGCCACTAACCTGGAGGTGTGGGTATAGGTTCATAGGTTCATAGGTTCATACTAGGCTATCTGCCCGAGGGCATTTATAAGCCTAGCCCATAGTTATGCGGCTTTCGCCACCCCTTTAGTTTGAATAAAAACTATGCCTATCATTTTGCTGTGCCTCTGTCAAGCAGTGACACTGAAGTAATCCCTGGGGTATATCTGCGATCTCCCATCCATTGGTCAAGATTTCTCTTGAACAAGGCCAGAGAGGTGCTCTGCCTCACATGTACCGGGATTTTGTTCCACAGCATAGGGAGTCTCTGGGTGATGAATCTGTCCCTCCAGCACGTTCTATTTATAACCGTGTCAAGGTTTAAGTCTCCCGCCCTTGTGGTTCTGAGGGATCTAGATTTTTTGAGGTGAAGCATATTAATCAAATCTGGGTTTGACATGGCCTTATATGTCAGGCACAGGTCACCTCTGAGCAAGCGGTATGAGACTGAATAGAGCTGGAGTTCTTTCAGTCGGGCAGCATAAGACATATTTTTGAGACCCTTTATCCTTTTGGTGAGGAACTTTTGGGGCCTTTCAAGCTGCAGCAGGTGTCTGGTCAGATACATTCTGAACGGGGCATTGTACTCAATCATAGGTCTAATGAGTGATGAGTACAGGGGGACGATGACCTCCCTTGATCTAGATGTGAATCCCTTCATGATCAGGTGGGCGATATAGAAGGTTTTCCTAACTACTTTAGCAACTTGAGTGTCAAACGAAAGGCTACTGTCAACCTGGGTCCCCAGATCCCTGATGACTTTTTCTGTGCTCAGTGGATTGCCACCTATATGCTAGCTAGGGGTAACCTTGTTTTTCCCGAAGGGTATGACTATGCATTTTTTGGTGTTTAACTTCAGGCCAAGGCTCTGGCACCAGTTATCCATTTCTGCACTGAACCTGTCAGCCAGTATGTTGGCAATGTGTGTAGGTTCAGTAATTTTCACATAATTTTGAACTAATTCTGAGCATATCTGGGAGTTTCCTCCTAGGTTTCTAACATAGCTAAAGAAGGCCTTATGATTGTCTTTAGAGTCCTTGGTGATTTTTCTCTCAAAATTTGCCTTGGATGATTTTATGAGAGCTCTTAGTTTTTTACTTATAATGATCAAAGGTGTCTTACCTTTCAGGGATTTTGCTCTATCTTGTAGTAGCTTCCTCCTTTTGTTGTAGAGCTTGTTTATGGCTGGGGTCCACCAGACTGGACGCTTGCCTTTGGTACAGAGAGTCTTAGTTTTGTTTGGGATTGCCTGATCCATGCAGTCCTGTAGGTGCTGGTAGAAGGCATTTGTAAGTGATTCAGCGGTTTGAGTAATGTTTACCACTGGCTCAGGGGCCTTAAAGGAGACCACACTAGTTTTTAGAAGTGAGAAATCGGCTTTTGAGAAGTTTTTCACTGTGGTCTTTTTTGTTTCAGGTGGGGGAGGGATGAGGACCTCCAGCAAGATTAGTTTATGATCTGATCTCACCAGTGAGGGGTATACTTCTGGTGTTGAACATTTTGATCCCATGTTCGTGATGATGAGATCAAGTATGTTTTCTCCTCTTGTGGGGATGGTGACTAGTTGTTCCGTGGCATTTGAGTTTATGAACTCCAGGAATCTTTGGGTTAGAGTGCTCGGGCTTGAGTAGTGTTCCCAGTCTATATTAGGGTAGTTGAAGTCACCTAGTATGATGGTGTTTGGAGATATATTTATCCCCTCCAATGTTTTCAGGAAGGCCATGGGAGGTTCCTGAGTTTGAGAGGGTGGCCTGTAACATGCTACAAATTGCAGAGCAGTCTTGGCTATGGTTAATTGCACCTGGATGGTCTCAGATGCATCGTGCGTTGCCACCAACCTTGAGGTGTGGGTGTCCTTTATGAATATGGACACACCCCCTCCTTTCTTGGTGTTGTCCGGATTTTGGGGCCGGAACGCATGATATGAGGTGAAACCTGTTAGTGCTGGGGTGCTCTCAGGAGCCTTGAACTAGGTTTCTGTCACAGCACAGACATCGATGTTCTCCATATTGAGAAGGGCCTCGAGTGCGTGCATCTTGAGATTGAGACTTCTGGCATTGAGCAGCATTACCCTTAGTTTATTTTCCTTTTTGGTGTTCTAGGGTGGTAGGTTTAGAATTTGAGCCTTGCCTAAAAAAGGCACTATGGGGGTGGCAAGAGCCTTTGCCAATGTCCGGAAGCCCAGCGGTGACAGGTGCAAGCCGTCCCTTGCGAAGCAGCATGGCTTGTCCAGCATGTCATCCCAGGCAGACAGACATTGGATCCCTTTTGAATGACACCAGAATTTAAGCCAATTATTAAAGCTGATCATCTTATCACTGTATTGTGGCATCATTCTAGGTGAAGGTAGGATACTGCTCAAGGTCAGGGTCATACCTGCCTGGGCTACATAATCAGAGAGCTCCTCGATGTCCCTTTTCATGTAGTCCAAGGAGGTACGTCTCAGGTCGTTGACACCAGCATGGACAATGACTGAGTCGTACTTGTACCTGCTGTTGAGAGACCTGAGTGCTTGCGTTATGTGGCGGATTCTAGCGCCCGACAGGCAGCTTACTGTGACCTTCTCCTTGCTCAGTCTGGTGAGCGGACGCCAGTGTGTCTGACTATGGAATCACCAATGACAAGTGTGTCTGGCATTTTGTTTGGCCTTAAGGGCTGTGACTGTTTGACACTCTGACTGTGTGGTCTATGTGTTGCATGTGTTGGGTCGTGAGGTGGTAGTTGTTTGGGTGTCTGCTTTGGTGGCCTCTGCTGTTTTGGTAAATTTTTGATCAGAGCCTCCGAGTATGTCTTTGTGTGAGTATGTGTATGATTTGAAGTTGTGATGGTACCATGTGTGACTGGGTATGTATTGTGTGTGGTTACCTTCTCCTCCTGTCTGGTCTTGCCAGTCCTATGTTGAGAGAGCTCAGCCTCCAGTTTGGCCGTATAGTTGCATCTCGCATGTATTTGTGTTTTGTGGGAGAAGGAGAGGATTGTCTGTGTACATGAGGCAATTGTAACATTGCCTCAATATTCCCAGGTTCACCAGTTGAGCTGGAGAGGACACTAGCAACTGATCCTCGACATACTAGAAGTAGTAGATAAAGAGACTTTCAAAGGACTCCGGGGGAAGTGGGTTTTAGGCTGGTGGGGTACTATCTATAATAAGAGTGCTTTATCAAGGTGCAAGTACTGTAGGAGTAAGTGCTAGGCTTTACAGATAGAGAATAGTCTACTTGGGAATCAAGTAGAGATGAACTTTTCAGTTCTAGGATATGCTGGTTAGATCAGCAGTACAGCTCGAGGAAGGTAGTTCTAAGGGAAAATTTGAAGAGTGGAATTTAGATGGCCCGAATAGTTTAACCTTGTTTAACCACCGCTGCTCTTGTGTGCAACAGTGGCAACTCCGTGCTAAATCGCGCTAACGCGCGTTTAGCGTGTTTTATAGCAGGGGGCTGAAGGGAGATAGGAATTGGCCCAAAACGACCAATGGACTACTAGTTTCTGGCTGAAACTTCACCAAATCGGACAAAAAGGCCGCTCAGTGCTTCCCACTCCCACTGGTAAGCAAAGAAACTTCCCTCCTTCCTAATAAGGCAATGGATCAGTAACAGGAACTAAAAACAAAGCCCAGGGATCAGCAATTCTGAAACTGGACTACTCTAGTTCAGCAAGGCGGGAAAACAAGAGACCTTTTTGTTTTATTACAGAGACAAGGAAAAAAACAGACAGTAAATGCTATAAATCGGCTAGCGCACTTTAGTGTGTAGCCTACAGAAACAATTTGCAACAATTAGTAACTTAAAGTGCAATAAACAGTGTAAAATGCAGAAATCACTTAAAGTAGCAGTAAATTAGGCGAAATGCAGTCGCTAGCTTAATAACAGTGGGAAAGCCACAAAAAATACTTATATCTGGTAGAAAGTCACTCTTTTAGCTCTCTGCTGCTTGGATCACTCTGCAGGCCACCACGAGGATCTGTGCTGAGTTGGTACAAGCTGGAAAACGCGTGTTTAGCGTGTTTTATAGCAGGGGGCTGAAAGGAGCTAGGAATTGGCCCAAAACGACCAATGGACTACTAGTTTCTGGCTGAAACTTCACCAAATCGGACAGAAAGGCTGCTCAGTGCTTCCCACTCCCACTGGTAAGCAAAGAAACTTCCCTCCTCCCTAATAAGGCAATGGATCAGTAACAGGAACTAAAAACAAAGCCCAGGGATCAGCAACTCTGAAACTGGACTACTCTAGTTCAGTAAGGCGGGAAAACAAGAGATTTTTTTTTTTTTTGTTTTTTTACAGAGACAAGGAAAAAAACAGACAGTAAATGCTATAAATGCTGTAAATCGGCTAGCACACTTTAGTGTGTAGCCTACAGAAACAATTTGCAACAATTAGTAACTTAAAGTGCAATAAACAGTGTAAAATGCAGAAATCACTTAAAGTAGCAGTAAAACAGGCGAAATGCAGTCGCTAGCTTAATAACAGTGGGAAAGCCACAAAAAATACTTATATCTGGTAGAAAGTCACTCTTTTAGTTGATGAATATAGATACTCCCCCACCTTTTGTATTTTGGTCTGGGTTTTGTGGCCAAAATGTATGGTATGAGTTGTAGCCTGGTAGTGTTGGGGTGCTCTCTGGAGCCTTAAACCAAGTTTCTGTTACTGCACATATATCGATTTTCTCCATACTGAGGAGTGCCTCAAGTGTGTGCATTTTGAGGTTTAGACTTCTGGCACTGAGCAGCATTACCCTCAGTTTTTTGTTACTTGTGCTATTTACGGCAGTGGGTTTGTCTTTTGAGCCTTGCCTAAAAAAGGCACTATGGGGGTGGCAAGAGCTTTGGCCAGTATTCGAAAGCCTAAGGGTGACATGTGCAAGCTGTCTCTAGCAAAGCAGCGTGGCTTGTCGAGCATGTCATCCCAGGCTGACAGACACTGGATCCCCTTTGAATGACACCAGAAGCTTAGCCAATTGTTGAAATTGATATTTTTTCTCTATACCGTGGTGTCATTCTTGGTGAGGGTAGGATGCTACTCAGGGTCAGGGTCATACCAGCCGGGGCTAAGTGATCAGAGAGCTCCTCCATGTCTCTTTTCATGTAGTCCAGGGAGGTACGGCTCAGGTCATTCACACCAACATATATACATATATGAATCTAGGACTATCTACTGAACACCCATAACACAGAAACCAAAACAGCCAAACATACTTTAACAGAAGTACTTTTCACCAAAAAGCACCTTCGCTAAAGTGTACAAAAAAAAAAACTAAAATTAAAAAAAAAAAACACAGAACTCACGTTTACGCAGGAGGGCAAGCCCCCCTGCACCCCCCCATGTGGAGGACTGCACCCCCACCCCCTACTTTTATATTGTCACTCTGAGATCGCACTACAATGAGGATAAGGGAATATTCCCTTATCCTCACTGTGCTGCGATCTCACCAACATCCATTTCCCCACATTTTCCCCCTTTTTGTAACACACTGTCACAAAAGTGCTTTTTCAGTGAAAAGCATTTTCGCGAAAGTGTGCTCGGCTATTTCACTTTCGGTGAAACAGTCTTTCAGTAGATAGTAGGGATCCTATATATATATATATATATATATATATATATATATATATATATATATATAGGGCTTGCCCCCCGCCCCCACATACATATAAGGGGAGTGGAAAGGGGCTTGCCTCCTGAAAAAAAAAAAAAAAAAAACAAGTAGAAATAATTTTTTGCCCTTTTCAATTTCATGAATTTTTTTTTGTCCTTCCATCACATTGACTTTCAGAAAGTCGGTGTTTCATACAAGAACTACTTTAGTAATAGCAAATTCTAGAACCTATCTATCTATCTATCTATCTATCTATCTATCTATCTATCTATCTATCTATCTATCTATCTATCTATCTATCTAATCTATCTATCTATCTATCTATCTATCTATCTATCTATCTATCTATCTATCTATCTATCTATCTTTGTACACAGAACTGCATGATGTGGAGTATATGTTGCACACCTGTTTATGCCACTCTGCCCTGTTTCTGTTGAATGACATCAAATAATGGGTTGTATACCATTGAGTTACAGTAACTTAGTCAAGTTACATGTTGCCATAGTGACCTAGTAGTATACTAATCTCATGCACAATGATGTCTATGAACTGCAAATGCAGTCCCAGGTTATGACATATGTAACTTGACACTTTAGTGATGAGGTTTCACTAAAGTAATTATGGCATAAGTGGGGCTAATGTTAGTCCACACTTCTCCGTGCTTTGATTTTTTAAATTCCTCTTGCCTGAGCAGTCCTAAGTGCAAACCTGAACTTATTATTATTATATATCTTTCTGAACGCTACTAACCTTACTCTTGGTTTTCAAGGACGATTGTTTAGGGTGTAGGTCTTTGTCATCCATTTATCTGTTTGTCCTCTTAAGGATATAATCTTCATACCAGTGGTAATTACAATACTTGGTCTCTGAGATGAACATTGAATTATCCTTTCATTCATTTATGTGCCACATTGTAGATGTAACTGGTAATAGTCTGTCCTTTGCCTGTACATATAAAAAAGTCCAAGTTCCTTTTTTGTGAACCTAGAGTGATAGTTTAGTGAATGAAGTTAGGGGGACAGAATATTACCTGCTCCCTTTCCCCCCATACCAGTAATGTTAAGGACACTGCACTCAGCAGAGCATGTCAAATCACATATTATTTAGTAACTATTTTATAACTGTTTGCTGTTTACAATATTTATTGCTTTATTATTAGCACTTAGATATCTTGAGGCATTTTTCTTATGTATTATTAAATATGAGCAGATATGGTGACATATATTTTAAAGAAGTAAAGACGTACATTATAAGTTGAACTAAAATAGTTTATGTATTGCTGCATTTTACTTTTCTCTTGAACATTAGCTGAGCACTTACCTTCTCTTCCTCTGAGGATATCTTCGCCATATTTTTCTTCTTCTGCTAGGAGAAGTGATGATTTTATCTGTGCAACAGATTCATGGTACTGCTCTACATTCTTCTGAATTTCAAGATTCTTGTCCTGATTTAAATTTTTCCCTAGTTCTTTAGAAATAAGCATCACAAATTTACCCAATGAAGCAAACAGTAAGTAAGTAAGTTAAGTATAGCTTTATGGCATTTAAATGGCAAAATTGACATTTCTGATTTCTGAAGTGCTGAACATTTTTCTTATTTTGTATTAAGGACCTCTATAAGCTGCATTAGAATCCCTACCTCATACCACTGATATGAAATTCACAAAACCTTTTACATTTCCTAAATGGTGCAACATTGCCTAGTGTTATGAACTGTACAACTGTGGTGGTAGTAGACAGATGCCTTCTTGCATATGCAGTAGTTGCTGTGTTCTGGTCTCACTGCATGGAGTGTGCCCTGGCTCCCTCACACAATCCAAAGGCATGCCATAAGGTAGATTGGGAACTGTGTGTGTGTGTGTGTGTGCATGCGTGCGCGTGTGTGTGTGTGTGTGTGTGTGTGTGCGTGCGTTTGAGTGATGCAGAAGAAAGATCATTGCCTCGAAAATTCCAAGGATAATGTTGGCTGTCCATGGGGTTACTATAGGAGTCAGATATGACTAGTAAGAGAGAGGATGATCTTTCCTATCTCTTCTTGTATTTTTTTAGGATTAATTTACTAAATAATCTACCTTGTGTTCACAATGCTGTTCCACTCTTTCATCTGGCAGCTAGCACTTCTATTTATTTCACTAAATCACTGACTTTGCAGATGACTAATTAGATTAGATGGCAAATCACTACATTATAAGAATGGCTTTAATTTTCATGCCTAGTACTGTGGGATGCTCGGAAGGCACACAGACATTTAATTTCCATTGAATACTTATAATATTCATTAAACAAAGACCCTTCAATCCCAATAAATGTATAAAAGTCATACCTGTGCCAGCATAAATCTTATCTGTAGAAGGAATGATACATAAACAGAAGCCCCATATGTGATTCTGGCTTTTATTTAACTAATCTATAAAAAATAGTAACTAATATGATCCTTTTCTTTCAGCGTTCTTTATTATTACAGTCCATACATTTTTTAATGTTGCTTGAGTATCGTCAAATCTAGGTTTCTATTTTTACCTTAGCGTTCAGATCACTTAACGAATTTAAGCACAAAGCACAATACAAAAGCAATTGACCTTAAAGAAAAATAGAATCTCTACCTGCTGAGACATCAGAACGGCCAATTTGCCTCAGTGCTCGTGAGATCCGATCCCAGTAAACTTTATTTCCATCCTTTACCAGCCATTTTGTAAGAGTGGTGATGCAATCTTCTATGGTTGCTGTAAAAAGGCAGAGCATATATTATTCTTATGTTACCAGGCCTGATGATTACTAAATGCTCAGAACAATTCACTATTCTTACATATTTAAAAAGACACTTTCTTTCACTGCAAGTATTTTGCGTGGAACTTAAATTGTATAAGAAAGCTGTATTTTCAGAAGAATATTAAACAATAATTATTTACAAATCTTTAAGTTTATGTTTTCTTTCTACCGGATATCCATTCACACACTAGAAGTAACTTGTAGTATAAAAAACTCTCAATAAAGGTGTTTGAAAAAATATATATGTTGATGTGAAGTCATGATTCAGAAAGCCTTTTGAGGACAGTTCTTCCAGTTATTTTGTTGTTGTTGCATACTATCATTTGTTTTCAACTGATTATATCTTCTTTTAATCTTTGGGTTGTAGAACAAAATGTAGATTTATTAAAGCTGCATTTGCTGATAGAAAGTGATGCATGGTTGTACAAAGAAACATCAAACATATGGCAATGAAATTTAAAAAAAACAGTGTTGTTTAAAGTGCAGTGTGCAAAATATAAAATACAGACACTAAGCAGCTTGTGGCAAAGTAAATATGCTCAATTTCCCTTTCTACTAGGACTCAGAAAAATGCAGTACAGTGTCTATTTGAATGGTTCTTCCTACTGCATGAAGTTAACTGTTCCCACCCATCTGTTCTCATTCCTTAGGTTTGTCATGGGTGCAATTTATCCTGCTTTATTTGAAAAATGAAATGAAACAAACATCAGGGTGTTTGGCCAGACAGTGGGCTGTTTTTTTCCATCAGCTATTCAGCTTCAGTTTTTCAAAAGTTACTATTAACACTGAATTTTAAGCAGGTGTATGTGACAAAAATGGATGACAAGAGGAAACATTTAATTGAGTCATGGTTTGGGGTAGCACAGTAGCTCTGAGACTAGCATTCTTGCCACACACTCTTATATTCTCCATTTCAGTTCTTAGCTGAGGCTTTTTCTCTCCAGAATCTTATGTCCTTCCTGTATTCATGTAGATTTTCTTTGGGTGTTCAAGTTTATTTCCTCATTATACAACTGTCTTGTTTCAAAAATGCTAGTTGCTCATAGGTGCATGCAATATGTGAGTGCATGTTTGTGTGTGCATACATATATGCATTCACCCACACATATGAGCTGTTACTTAAAATGGGTTGAAACCTTATCTAGCAAAAGTTATTGTACTTTATACCAACAGAGTACAAGATAGGTTCTGGATTCCTGTGTCCGTGAATGAAATCACAGGATGAATGAATAAATGATCTCTTTCTGAACTTAGCCACATAACTCCCTTTGAGGTTTAACTGCATTTCAGAGAATGAGATAATTGCAAACAGATTTATAACAGTATTAACATGTTTGCAGGTTCTGTTTTGTAGCCATGAATTTGTTTAAGCAGTGGCTGTGGTTTTATGTACAGCTCATATTCAGCTGTGATATATACACAGCAGCACACAATTACAAAGTCTATAATTATCAATAAAATAACATATGCCCTTTCATTTGAATGCCTGTCTAGTGGTTTAGTGCAAATGGTTAAGATGATGACTTGCTAATGAGCTTCATCATGTAATTCTGAATTTGATCCTCTCTATCTTTATTTGTGTACAATGTGACTCTGAACAGGTCATTTAACCAGTTGATGCTGTAAATTAATCCCTTGAGAAGAGACACTTGTGCAGATTTAATTCACTTGATTAACAAATGATGTATTAAAAAATAGCCTGAGATAATCAAAATAAGAGACTATAATGGCAAAATAAATTACTTACTAATCTCACGGCGTCTGCGTGTTTTTTTAATAATATTCTTTTTTGCAGAAAGACGATCCAGTTCTGCAAATATATTCCCTTCTGGGGTTGTAATCTTTGTATAAAGCATCTGGCACTCCTGAGGAGCAAGAAGTTCAGAAATTCTTTGCATCATGTGCACACCAATGTCATCAGCAGCTAAGGAAAGACAGAGAAGCCAAGATAAACAATGACAAACTGAAAAAGTCAGCATAGGAAGGGGCCTGTGTAGAGTAAGACTTACCCCTTTGATCTATCTTTTATGTAATGATATTATAAGACAGTTTCTTCACTGTCTGTCAGGCCAAGACATCATTCTAAGAGACAGATGTCATGAAAGGCCTAAAAAATTAATGCAGATGGCAGTGGAGGCTATACTTTCAAACATACACTCTTCACCAAGCATTTGCATCCTCATAGTGTGACAGTAATACATTAATTATTGATCTGTATTAAATACGTACATTGCATTGCAAATATTAAAATAAAATTTAGCAGCGGCATCTGTAAGATTGTCACTAATTGTATTATTCCTTTAGGATTATACTGCATTTTGTTTTACGTAATTCACAGTAAGACTCTAGCAATAATCTAGATGTATTTTGCAGTACAGATCTAAATTTTGGGTAAGAAAGGCAATAATGTCTGAATGCTGGAAATGTACTCTAGCAAAATTGATGAAGCTAAAGTATGTCTGAGGTAAAGTGCACAGAAACTGCCTTTCAACACAATTATTGTTTCCTTTTGTAACCTATTGCCCTAATTCAAGTCCTGCCTTTTTTACCATAGAGTGTAAGAATAGAAGTGGTATGTGGCCTTCCCCTCTCAACATGTGTCAGCCATTTATTGCCTACCAGCCCACTGTGTCTTTAAGCATCGCACTGGATGAGGCAGTAAGTGTCAGCCAAAAGGGCTATAAGATGCACAATCAGAATGGTGGATAGTATTTCTGCAATGTGTTTAGTATGTGAAAAGTCAACAAGCAGACGACAAGAATACAGAAAATTGTGTAGTCGGTGTGAGTAGGATAGCATGGTATGGTATAAACCTTTAGGATAGGTAGTATAATTTATTTGACAGTTAAATCAAAGCAATCTTCCTCACTGAAGTTATCACCAGTTTTTCTAAATCAAAGCAATCTTCCTCACTGAAGTTGTCACCAGTTTTTTAAATCAAAGCACTCTTCCTCACCAAAGTTATCAGCAGTTTAATAATGTGTAAATGGAATAGTTGTTATTTTAATGTCCTTTCTTCATATCAGAAGCATGCAATCATGCAGTTACTCAGAAATGGCAATATGGAAGGCATCAGTGCATATCAGTGAATTTGTTTCTGCAGTTGCACTTTCTATCCTGCCACTTTACCACCATTTTATTTTACTAAAACTGTTGATAAGTAAGTGATGTGACTATCTTCTGTCTGTTTGCATGGTTTCACTCCATATTTATTTCATTAACTTCTTGTGTGCTTTTTTTCTCTGTGATGTAAATAAGTGACAATAAGGACACAGTTCGCATGAATTGTAATGCATTTATCAAGCACTTTTGTTATACAAAACAGAAATTCATCAGAATAAATTAACTCTGTAAATAGAATCTTTAATTAATCAAACATTTAAAATTCTCATTTGATGTGCTACTTGTTGCAACTATTACATGTCATTTTTAAATCAGGTGCAATGGAAAGATGATCATTGAATCTGGGTGGAGTGGCTGCATTTAATAAAATTTGCAAGTGCAAGTTCCTGTTCAAAAGCAAAGTTTTTCAGTTCCCACCCCTATAACATTTGTACATTTCTTAAGCAGAAAAAATAAAAATAAACTTTTTTTAAATCATTAAATGAAACAGAATACTTAAACAAAATGTGTATGTTATCTTCCTTTTTGACATTACGAAGGTGATCATATGGGTCTATATTAGAACATTGAAAGTTTAATGGTTAGAATCACTAAAGATCGATCTTTAATGATCGAACCATTAAACTTTCGAATGTTCAGAAAAAATAACTTAAAACAAAAAAAGAAAATCTAAGAGTGTAGGCAGGGGGGCAAGCCCCTGCACCCCCAACATCCTCTGCTACTTAAATATACCAACTCCGAGACCGCACTACATTGAAGTAAATGGAAATCTCCTCTTACGGAGATTTCCATTTACCCATTCAACATTCTGCTCTTTCGGTATTCTCATGTCGACAATGTTGAATTTGACATTGTTGGCTTTCGAGAATATAATAAGTAACCATCCATACACCCTTCTGCATAATCTACATTCAGTTTTGCTAGTGTAGAATGTCAGATACTCAGAAGAAAGGGCACTGTAAACCACATCACATGTTTTTCAATTTGATTTACCCCGGCATGGGATGACCTTAAGATAAACATATACTGTCACATTCGGACCCTTAAACATATAGCAGTGGTGACATTTACCACATTACACAAGCACTATTTAGTGATATCTTTAGTCAGTTTATTTTCAGACATGCTTTTGACATTGTTTATAAATTCAAAGGTAAACGTATGTGCAGGATCTAACTTCTGTAACTCTGGATTTATATTAAAAATAAATTCCAGTTTCTTTCAGAAATAGATTGATGATGGCACTTTCCAGGGCAGTTCTCTCAGTTATATGGTAGGGGAACTTTTTAAGTATTTCATTATTTGTTTTTTTTCTACTTTGAGAACAAAAAGTAAATAAATACCTAAAAGTCGCCATTCCCAGAGAACTGAGGGCAGCATCATAAGTAGCTCCCTAGTTTGCCTGTGCATACGACCAGTCATGTATCCTAGTGGCCTGAGGGACTGGCTTACCATACAAACTATGACTGTTTGTATCTCAGAATGGACCCCAAGTAACACATGCTGAGGAGCTACACTCCATTGCCCTCACATGTCAGTCTGCTTCTAATAGAGCATTGACTAAGTGACAAATTATGCATAGCACCAAAACCCAACATATTGCCATCCTATGTCCTCCTAATACACGCATGTGCTCCCACACCTATGTCCCAAGGGCTAAACACAACAGTTTGAAAGTACAAAGCCCATGTCCCTTCCAGGATTGTCTCTTGTCCATCATAGAAGCTTCTTCTAGCAAGGGAATACTTGTGGCCAAGAACTGTCATTCCTCCCCACCTCTAGTAGGGAAGAGACACACATACACTCACACACACACACACACACACACACACACACACACACACACACACACACACACACACACACACACACGTGTGTGTGTTTACATATATATATATATATATATATATATATATATATATATATACATACACACTGTTGGAAACTCCTGATGTTCTGGCTGCAGCATGATTCTCAAACAATCTGGAAATATATCGCTGATTGATAAGTATATTTCTTGGCATTTTAACCTTTCAGAGTTCTGTACTGTCTTAATTTTGCCTGACTTAATAATTTTATATATTTTCTGGCATTGTTATCTGTTTCTCATCTGTCCTGAAACTGCTTCCCCCCTATTCCTGTGGTGAAGTTTATAAAACTGGTCTGACAGCTTTTGTGTTATCTGATTGCTTCAAGGCTTGCTGATTTAAAAATAGTTTCTGTTTGTAAATTCCTGCATACACTGTTGGAAACTCCTGGTGTTCTGGCTGCAGTGTGATTCTCAAACAATCTGTAAATAAATTGCTGATAGATAAGTATATTTCTTGGCATTTTAACCTTTCAGAGTTCTGCATTGTCTTAATTTTGCCTGACTGAATATTTTTTTTGCCTGACTGAATTATTTTATATATTTTCTGGCATTGTTTTCTGTTTCTCATCTGTCCTGAAACAGTTTTTTCCTCCTCCTCCCCACCCTATTCTTGTGGTGTTGTTATAGTTGTTGGCTTTGCAGTTGCCCGCCCCTACTGTAAATTTGATTTAAGACATGCCTCCCAGTCTGGTGTTCACTCTACTTAATACAGAGAGAACATTTGAGAAGGTCAACCCACTTAGGTTCTTAACCTTGAATTTTTCTTCTGCTCCTTCTTCCTCTCTCCTTGCACTTTACTAAAAAAATGCACTTTATTTTGCTTTTGCCACTTCTTAAAAGTACTTAATTGTATTTATTCTGTTCCATTTTTTACTGCTTGGTAGTAGCCTGATTAAATTGTAACTGTTACTCAAAACCTTTTGGTTTAAGCACTTGGGCTCCAGACCAGTTGTTTTGCATTAAGAAAGTTTGTGGTCTGTGCTGTTGTGGCAGGACAGGTAGCTTACATCCTTCTAATTTGGGAATTGCTGATTGAAGGCTTAGTGTCTGTTATTCTAAAAGTATATTAGCTCTGGTTAAAGCACTTGGGCTTCAGGCCAGTTATTTTTCATTAAGAAGGTTTCTGGTCTGCACTCTTGTGGGAGGAGAGGCTAGATTCTGTCCTTCTGAGCTGTGAATTTCTGGTTAAAGGATTATTGTGCCTGCTTATTTGAACTGTTTCTTTCTGAAATTGGTGCACCTTGGTTGCTGTAGCATATACTAGATTCAGGCATCCTGAATCTAGTTCTGTTTGTATAACTTGAGCACTAATCCAGGCCATCTTTTTTAGAGAAGGTTCCCCTGCACCCTAGTGGCAGGAGTGTGCAGTTAGAACTTGTCTGATTGAAGACTGCTGGAACAGAGCTCAGTTTTGAGCTTTTTACTGGTCAGTTGGATAATTTGTTTAAATCAGTTTGCTTGTTTTCTATTGTTATATGAAAACATGCACTATTCATCTGCTTTTACTGCATTTGTGTTTCTTCCTACTTTATTACTTTATTTTGTTGTTGTTGCTTGTTCTTAAAAGTACTTAATTGCATTTATTCTGCTGCATTTATTACTGCTTTTTAATAGCCTGATTAAATTGTAACTGTTATTCTAAACCTTTGGTTGAAGCACTTGGGCTTCAGACCAGTTGTTTTACATTAAGAAGGTTTGTGGTCTGCACTGTTGTGGCAGGACAGGTAGCTTACGTCCTTCTAAGCTGGGATTTGCTGATTGAAGGCTTAGTGTCTGTTATTCTAAAAGTGTATTAGTTCTGGTTTAACCACTTGGGCTTCGGGCCAGTTATTTTACATTAAGAAGGTGTGGTCTGCACTCTTGTGGGAGGAGAGGGTAGATTCTGCACTTCTGAGCTGGCAGTTTCTGGTTTAAGACTTATTGTGCCTGCTTATTTGAACTGTTTCTTTCTGAAATTGGTATGTCTTGTTTGCTGTAGCATAGACTAAATTCAGACCTGCTGAATCTAGCTTTGTTTGTATAAATTGAGCACTAATCCAGACCATCTTTTTTGGAGAAGGTTCCCCTGCACCCTAGTGGCAGGAGTGTGCAGTTAGAACTTGTCTGATCGAAGACTGCTGGAACGGGGCTTAGTTTTTAGCTTTTTCTTGGTTAATTAGTTAATTTGTTTAAATCAGTTTGCTCATTTGCTACTGTTATATTAAAAAAAATACACTTTATGCATTGCTGCTTAGCTAAGGTTAAACTATTCCCGCTACCATAAAATCTGCTCTTCAAAATTTCCCTTAGAACTAGCCAGTTTTTTAGTTTTAGCACTAAAATCTGTTTCTTTGACCTCAGCACTTGTTCAGAACTCATTGTAAGCACTAAATAAGCTACACATTCCTAAAGCACTCAACTTTCCTCACTTGTCTAGAGGAAAACAGTTTTTAGTACTTAAAAATAAGCACCTATCCAGGCATGTCTAAGGGTCAGCTCCCGGTGTTTTCTCCTGTCTACCTGATGAATCTGTGCATCTTGGGGCAATGCAGTAATTGCCTCATGTACACAGACAACCCTCTCCTCCTACCACCCAACATTACAACCTGTGAGAGATGCACTTATATAGCCAAACTGGAAGGTAAACACTTAAACCACACAACACTCATCACATAGTCCCTCAAAACCTACATCACCAAAACAAACACATAGAAACATAAAACACACACCTACATTTGCAGAGGCTCTCAATAAAAATCTGCTCAAGCAACAGAGATCTCCAAAGCAGAAACAAAAGCAACCTCCACCCCCCAATACAACCCAAATGACACATAGCCCACGAACTCAGTGTGCCACTCAACCACAGCCCATAAGGCATAATAATGTACCCAACACTCTAGTCATAAGTGATTCTATAGTCAGGAACAGTGATGTTCCACTCACCAGGCTAAACAAGGAGAAAGTTACTGTCAGCTGCCTGTCGGGTGCCAGGATCCACCACATAATGCATGCACTCAGGTCACACCACAACAAGTACAAATATGACTCTGTCATCGTCCATGTTGGTATGAATGACCTGAGACATACCTCCCTGGACTACATGAAAAGAGACATAGAGAAGCTCTCTGATCTTGTAGCCCAGGCAGGTATAACCTTAGCCCTGAGTAGCATCCTGCCATCACCCGCAATGATACCACAGTACAAGGACAAAATGATTGACTTCAACAATTGACTAAACTTCTGGTGTCATTCTAAGGGGATCCAGTATCTGTCTGCCTGGGATGACATGATCGACAGACCATGATGCTTTGCCAGAGATGGCCTGCACCTGTCGCCCTTGGGATTCCAGATACTGGCTAAGGCTCTTGCCGCCCCTATAGTGCCTTTTGTAGGCAAGGTTCAAATGACAAAGTCACCACCCAAAAAGTTACAAGCAAGCAAAATTTGAGGGTAATGCTACTCAATGCTAGAACTCTAAACCTCAAAATGCATTCACTCAAGGCACTCCTTAAAATGGAGAACATCAACATTTGTGCAGTGACAGACACCTGGTTGAAGGCTCCAGAGAGCACCCCTACATTACCAGGCTATAATTCATACCACACTTTTCGGCCACCTAACCTGGACTGAAACACTAAATGCGGTGTCATGTCCATATTCATTAAGCATATCCACACCTCCAGGTTAGTTGCTCAGCATAATGCATCCAAAATTATCCAAGTGCAGCTAACTCTGGGCAAGACTGCAATCCAAACTGAAATTTGATACAGATCCCCCACCATGCCTCAGGATTCCCATTGCTCATTTCTTGATACACTGGAAAATATTAGGGTACAACCCAACACCCTAATAATGGGTGATTTCAACTACCCCACCATTAACTGGGAAAACTACTCATGTATCAACTCTTATGCTCAATATTTTCTGGAATTCATAAATTCCAACGCCTTGGACCAACTTATCCACAACCGCACCAGGGGTAGCAATATCCTAGACCTGGTCATTACCAACATGGGTGACCGGTGTTCCACACCAGAGGTCAATTCCTTATTGGTCAGATCTGACCACAAGCTACTCACTTTAGACATCCACATCCTGCCCCCACCCCCATTAGGGAAACCATCGTAAAAAATTTCTCCAAAGCCAACTTCATGCTTCTTAAGATAGAAGTGGCAAACTTCACGACACCCATGCAGATGGACAATAGAGGTACGACTGCTGAATCCTACACAAATGCACTTTATAAGCACTTACATGAGTGTATGGATTGTGCTATCCCTAACAGAACCAATATGTTAGCCTCCAAAAAAAAGGAAGCCAATCTGGTGGTCCCCTGCCATAAACAAACTCTACAACAGAAGAAAGAAACTGTTGCAAAAAGAGTAAAATCCCATGACTGGAGGAACTTCCTGGTCAGCCTCTGAATAAAGCTGAGATCCCTCATAAAATCCTCCAAAGCTAGTTACGGAAACAAAATCCCCACTGATTCTAAAGACAACCACAAAGCATTCTATAGCTATGTCAAGAATCTCAATGGCAACACTCAGATCTGCTCTGAGTTGTAGCACAATGGCACTAAATATACAGAACCATCTGATATTGCCAACATCCTGGCAGATAGGTTCAGTGCTAACTTTACCCCCCCTCATCCCCTAAAGGGCCCATCTCTTTACCGGAAGAATGCAAAGTTCCTGTAATCATGGCTGCACAGGTAAAAAACACACTCTTCAAAGCCAAGAACACAGCATCCATGGGACCTGGCAACATCCCAGGCTGTGTTCTACTTGAACTGCAGAATGAACTGGCACACCACCTAAGCACCATGTTCACTCATAGCCTCAGCTCAGACTTTGTGCCCACTGATTGGCGCAGAGCAACAGTTATTCCACTCCACAAAGGGGGAGCCACCATGGACCCTGGGAACTACCGCCCCGTTAGCCTAATGAGCCTGGTCTGCAAGGCCATGGAATGTATCATCATGGCTCTTATAAACAAAGACATTGGTAATCTCCAAACTCTGAACCCCACCCAGTTTGGGTTTGTAAAAGACAGATAATGTCTCCTAAACCTGATAGACTTCTTTGAAGCAGTCACCAATGCCACAGATGAGGGTAAAGTGGTTCACACAGCCTATCTAGATCTCCCCAAGGCTTTTGACACCATCCCCCACTCTGTAATTATAGATAAACTCACTAAACTAGGTATAAATCCCTATGTCACAAGACGGGTTGCCAACTGGCTCACTGATAGAACCCACACTGTGAAAGTTGCAGACTCCAAATCCGAATTCAGACCAGTGACAATTTTAGTACCATAGGGTTCAGTCCTGGGTCCTCTCCTGTTTGGTATCTACTTTTCTGAAGTACATGATTACACAGAAGGTCTTTGGCTAATGAAGTTTGCAGATGACTGCAAACTAGGAGCCATAATCGAAACTCCTAACAATGTGGACATCCTACAAAAGGGCCTCATGGAGACAGATGCCTGGTGTCAAAGCCATGGCCTCAAGCTCAATGCCAAAAAGTGCATTGTCATCCCCTTTGGTAAAAATTCTGTACACATGAGCTACCACATAGGTGGTAGTCTACTTAACACTGATAGTGTGATAAGAGACCTTGGGACACAGGTGGACAGTAGTCTTTTCTTTGATAATCATATCGCCACAGTAGTCAGGAAATCCTTTTACATGGCACACCTCATCACAAAAGATTTCTCATCCAGGAAAAAGAGGTCATTGTTCACCTCTACTCGTCACTCATTAGACCCATTATAGAGTACAATGCCCCTTTTGGTATGTACCTCACAAGACATCTACAGCAACTGGAAAGGCCACAGAAATGCCTCACAAAGAGGATTACTGGTCTCAAATAGATGCTCTATGCAGACCATCTCAAAAAAATCCAGCTTTACTTCATCACATATTGCCTACTCAGAGGTGATCTCTGCCTAACATACAAAGCTATGTCAAACCCAGAGCTGTTTGACATGCAACAACTAAAGAAATCCCAATCTCTCCAAGCTACATGCTCTAGGGACCTAAACCTTGTCACCACAATAAACAGAACATGCTGGAGGGATAGATTCCTGTCCCAGAGAATTCCCGTACTCTGGAACAAACTATCTATCTATAATAAACAAAGCTCCTCATTAGCACTCTTCAAGAAAAATCTTGATGATTGGATGGGAAATAGGAAATTCACTCCGGGGATCACCTCTCTGGCTCTGCTTGACAGGGGCACAGGAAAATAATTTTCTTGGGTGGGGAAAGCCATGGCACCATTTTGGCTAGGATTATATAGGCCCAAGGGCCAATAGCCTAGTACCTACCTATGAACCTACAAACCTATATATATATATATATATATATATATATATATGTATATATATATATATATATATATGTATAGATATAGATATAAATATATATATATATATATGTATATATATATATATATATATATATATATATATATATATATATATATATATATATATATATATGGGTCTACTTCTCTTCATCGAAGGTACATCACTTCGAAAAAGAGAAGTAGACTCACACTTATGCAAAAGTGCACTTAATCAAAAGTGCACATCCACGAAGAATGGTTCAACGAACTGCTAAGGAACACTGAGGCGCTGAAGCACACTATAGTGGGAAAAAGGGAATGTACTTGTTTCCCCACTGTAGTGCGATCTCGGAGTTGGTATATTTACATAGGGTGGATGTGGGGGGCAAGGGGGTTTGCCCCCCTGCAAAAACATTGTATTGGTGTTCCTGGTCGATTCGTTGAAACATTCTTCGTGAAAGCACACTTTCGGTGAAGTGCACTTTCGCATAAGTGTGGGTCTACTTTTCTTTTTCGAAGAAGTGTTCTTTCAATGAAGTACAGTAGATCCATATGGGTACATATCACTTCACCTAAAACTCATTTCACCAAGACCAAATCACCTAAAGTTCATTTCACCTAAAACCCATTTCACCTAAAACTCATTTCACTAACAAGTAGTCCAATAAGGCACATCAAAGGTATATGTCCTTTTGCCCACTGTAGTGCGATCCTGGTGTTAGTATATATAATTGGGGGGTGGGGGTGCAGCCCCTCACATTGGGGGTGTGGGGGTTGAAGCCCCCACTTACTTTGGTTTTATGGTGGCATGGTTTTGTTTTACATTATTTGGTAAAAGTCAACTAGGTGGGAGGCTATGCTACCGACCCACCCCCCAATGTGGGGGTGGCTGTGCTCCCCCACTTAATATATATACTAACACCAGGATCGCACTACAGTGGGGAAAAGGACATATACCATTGACTTGCTTTAGAGTACTACTTGTCAGTCAAATGAGTTTTGGGTGAAATGAGTTTTAGGTGAAATGAACTTTAGGTGATTTGGTCTTGGTGAAATGAGTTAAGGTGAAGTGATACATACCCGGTCCATATATATATATATATATATATATATATATATATATATATATATATATGTATGTATAGAGAGAGAGAGCTATATTTATATCTATAGATATCCATATATCATTTCACATCCTCTCTTCTTCACTTTTTCAGTACCTGAGCAACTGTTCAAACCTGGTTTACATGAAATGTGATTATTGTTATGAAATATGAGATTAACGATTACTGTAATTAGGCTTGATGTAATTCTCTGGATTCATACAAAGTGCTGGGTGCAGAGGCAGTCCCATCACATGACATCATGTTTAACAACAAAAAAAGAAATAGAAAAAACATGGGCTCCATTCACCAGTGTAAAATTTAGTTCCACTGGAATCAGAAAAGGCTTCCAAGGCAGTAATAAAATGTAAGACTTTATTAGCATAAAGATATGCAAAATGTTAGGCCTATAAATAAGGAATGCATCGATTTTGAGATACTTATGAGGGTCAAAGGGGAATCAGAAGCAATCAGATATATGGTAATAGCTTGGAGAAAGATAGTCCACAAAAAAGAATGATGGAAATTAGATTATATAAATAATCTCATGCTATAGTTTCTAAAGTAGGGAAACAGACACTTGTGTTGCAGTGCAGACAGACTTTGATACAACCCGAAAAAAATCATATGATTGGATTGGTGTTGCATCAGCTTGGTGCTAAGGAGGAGGATGAAAACAAGAAAAGGAAGGTGCAGAGGTGTGAGGTAGTGAGCAATGTAAAACAAAAGGCAGGAGACCAGGGAAGTAGGAGACACAGCCAGATTTTTGGACAGCTTAAAGATTGCAGATGGGAAAATATGAGTCTTAAGAAGTGGAGCAGGAGAAGCAGGCAGGAGAATGAGTGTGGGCAGCTTAGGAAGGGTTGCAACAGAAATGGAGTTTGAGATGTGGGAGGAAGGAATTCTACTGAAGGGCAGCTGAAGTGCGGTCAAAATACAGCAGATAAGTCACAGGGAGAATTTTCCCAACAAACAGACTAGGCAGGACAAGCAAGGAAGTGAGAACTTGCCTCATGGCTGGCAAAAAAATTCATGAAAGTCATCATGTATGTGGAGGCAAATGACTTGGCAAGTGAAACTACAAAAGAAATAGGAAGTGGCCAGAAGGTGCAATGATCTAGGGTGTGCACTGACCTTGTAACTGGTTCTACCAGTGCCCAGTACTATCACAGCAAGGAAGGTGAAGGTCATCAAATACAATGCTTGGTTATGAAAGTAGAAATTATTTGGACCAATAACTGAATGAGTAAGGCCTTGTGTATATATATATATATATATATATATATATATATAGAGAGAGAGAGAGAGGGGAATATCTGTGCCACGGTTAGACTTCACCTCTATCCAAGTGGGGCAACCTTGATGAAATTTAGAATGGAAAGTTATTTTAGTGCTATTACATTATCAAACTAAGGTAAAAGGGTGCAGAAAGACAGGCTGGCAAGGACTAGTTCTTAGGGTAATTGTCAGAAATGAAATGGGAGTCATTAATAGCATTCCACTGAGTTTGGTCGTGGGAACAGGACTCTCTGCCATCTTTGTTTCAGAGATCATGAGGGACAGTAAGGATAGGGTTAACCTTTAAATAGGTTAACAGTAAGTTAGAATGACCAATTAACTTTCAAAGAGATGAAAGAGAATGTCAGACTGTGCTGAGAAATTGTATCCAATTTTTAGTGTAGGGTAGTGTAAAGTACTTAATTCAGACCTTGCTAATAAAATCAAAAAATGGAAAACTAACCGTGAAGAGTGAACCTCAGAAGTAAAACATCATGAAAAAGACCTTGTTATGATCATAAGAGTAGAAATGGGCCACAGGCTGCAAGCTCATAAAGCTGTAATACAATGAGCTGTACCCCTAGTGCAACAAATTCCAGGAACTTTGTTGTAAATACCAAGCACAAGCTGCATATGTTACCACTATATAGATTCCTCATTATGTATTATCGAGAATATTTTGTTTAGATCTGGTATGCATATACAAATAAGGATATCAAGCCAGTACAGAAGGTGCAAGAAAACTAGAGCTAAAGCTCTATGCTCAGCTGAGGATATGTGAGAAAAATAGGACATATTATGGATGTACAAGGACCCGAAGGATAGTGATATGGGCGGACAAGATGCTCAGGTGCAATAGAGAAGGCTTACAAGTTGAAAGAAAAAAACAGAGGTTGGAAGAGGGGCACCTCTCCCAGGTTAATACAAAGTGAAGCCTAAAGATTAATAGTAGTTTTTCATGGAAAAAATCTTGGATAAAGGAATGGGTTACCTGAGTGAGCAGTGGACTGCAAGTCCACAGTATCCTTCAAAAGAGCCTGTGATCAATAGTAAGGTAAGGTTAGGGGTGTAGCAGGAACATCTGTAACATACAGTAGAGAGTCAATTATCCAAATGTCAATTACCTGAAACATCAATTATCCAAACCAGCCTTACAAAGTTTTCAGGTAGGAAAATCATAAAGTCTGAATATGTAAACATTATATGTATTCGCTTGAGCATGTTTTTGAGCTTGTAGCCAGCTTGTGTGTAAAATATTCTTTACTGTCTAGTGGAATTACTGAATGGTTGAAAAGTGTATTACCTTATGCAGAAAAAAAAACAAGGTTTTAGAAGTATTTTTATCCGGTTTAATTATATGTTTGATTATCCGAAGAGTTTGATTATCTGAACTACCATAGGTCCCAGTTAGTTCTGATGATTGACTCTCTACTGTACTAGCCACAGAAATAGGGCAGGTTAGATAGACAAGATGTTTGTTTTTGTGCCATTTTAACTATGTAATCTAATCACTGCTTGCTCACTCCTCCTGAAGGAAGACTTCTTGCAATTCTAGTTACTGTCTTACAGACTAAGTAGAACCAAAATTAGATTATGCTAGTCCAGTGTCATGTGCCTAACTTCTGGCTAAAAGTATTAACATCTTTACACAAAGATTTAGTCCTGAGTAAGAATTACTTATATGTGCATCTCAAACAGATACAAACACGGTTAACAAAAGGAAAAATGGTATTCCTCCTCACAAGTGAACCTGCAAGCCATTCTAAAAACCATAGGCCAGTAACTCGCCTTCTGAAAATGTATAAACTATATACTGGAATTTATGTAGACAAAGTTTATAATCATTTAGAAGAAAACTCTCATGGAAACAGAACAAAATGGTACCAAAAGAAAGACATATGGAAAAAAGGATTATTTGTTGCTAAATAAAGTCATAATGGAGAATTGCAAAAAGGGGAAAGGATTATAAGTATGGCATTGACAGATTACAAAAAAGTATTTGACAGCAACCCACATTTATGGATAAAGGAGTGCTAACAGATGCATAAGATACATCGTACATTGATCAGTTGCATTACAGTGACCATAAAACAGTGGCAAATCACTTTGCAATTAAGCCATAACAAAGGGCAAATTATTATCCCAGGGATAAAAATTCAAAGGGGTATATTACAGGGTGAGTCTTTATTACTGCTGACCTTTTGTCTTGCCCTTAACCCATTGAACTGTTTACTTAACAGATGAGGTATTGGTTACAATTTAGCTCCAAGAAAACAACCTTGTTTAAAGACTTCTCATATACTTTTTTGTGGATGACTTAAGACTATATAGCTCATCAGATGAGGAGTTGAAAACACAGCTCGGGGTAGTTAAAACTTTTTCAGATGATATAAAAATGACATTTGTTCTTGATAAATATACAAAAGCAATGGTAAAGCAGGAAACTTGCTTTATCAAGAAAATATCAATCTGAGAAAGGAATGTAATATAAAGGAACTTAAGCAGGAAGAAGTTTATAAGTATTTGGAAATTGATGAAGGATCGGTAATAAAACATGAACAAATGTGAATAAAACTCAGTAAAAAATACTTCAGAAGACTAAAACTAATATTGAAAACAGCTTTGACATCTAGGAATAAAGTACAAGCTATAAACCCATTTGTTCTTCCTGTTCTTAATTACAGTTTTGGTGTGACTGACTGGTACCAAAAGTTGTTGGACAAGATGGACAGAAAAACAAGAAAAATGTTTCACACATCAAATTATATATAAAAATCAGTGTATACCAAGGTTATATATTCCACGCGTTGAAGGAGGTATGGGCCACCTCAAAACTGATTACATGTATAAATCTGCAGTCGTGAGACTGCATACATATCTGCTGACCTTATCAGATTCAAACATCATGAAAGTTTTAACACATGAGGAGAGGAAGTCTAAGATGACCGCTCTCCTTAGTTTAGTAGAAGCATTCCAGTGTCAAGTGGGAATGGAAATCAAACCAGAAGTAGACAAAAAACAATCAGCAACTGAATGTGTCAAGAAAAAAGAAAAAAAAAAAAAACAAAAGAAAGAATATAAGAAAAGGGTCAGATGAGAAGGAAAGAAATGTGAAAAATCCATAAATATAGTGGCAAATATAAAGATCTCGTGGAACAGCCTCATGTTAATCAGGATTTGATGCAGGGATGGTTAAGGAGAGGTGAATTGAAACAAAGGATGAAAGTTAATAATGGCAGTCCAAGATAGTGGACTACATACACATCAGTTTCGAAAGTCTATTGAACATGTAGGAGAAACAGACAATTGTGGGCTCTGCAAGAAAGAGCTGGAAACAGTCAAACACTGTTGTTGTGTCTGATATATTCATGGCAGAATTCCTGCACACTGAAAGGCACAATAATGTGGCAAGATTGCTGCACTGGGGATTGTGCAAACACTACAACTCTCTATGAAACAGATCCTTTGTTAATTAATATCCTTTTAATCTCATACTCCCTCAAACTATTTTGGTATTTCTTAACATGTTACTTTGCTGGAAATGCATTCTAAAGGGCTTTGCATGATACTCTTTTTTAATGAAAAAAAATAACATACAACCTCAGACCAATGACTCTAAACAGATGTTTTTGCTACTAAATAATTATTATTAAATGAAATCAATAAATTAATATTCATTAAATGATAATAATGTAGTCAAGGTTCAGATAAGCAGTGACAGCAGAAGTTACCATACTAATATAGACAGTCAGTTGAAACATTATACCAGGCAAATGTGCAATCAACATATTATCAAACAGAACTGATGCATCACTGAAATATGAGAATGAAAGTGAACATCACATGCTGGATAGATGTTAATGCTAGTAGAGGGAAATGCCTGTCACATGCACAGACACATCTACTTAATAAAGATATAGAGCTAGATTCAATAAAGCCTATATGGTGCACTAAGACCATGTGGGCATCGCAGCATGATGCGTATATGGTAGTGTGTTGTTTCTATTCAGTAAGTGACTCTACAAACCTTGTAGAGCTGTGCAAACAAGATACACCTTACGGCATACTAACTACTACATAAGCAGCTGAATATTAAGATAATCAACCAATCCAAGATGGAGGAGCACTTCAACAAGCTACAAAGTAACCATGTAAACTCAGTTCAGGTTTTGCCTGTGAATTCCAAAACATATTGAAATACAGTCACAGAAAGTACTATATGCAGAAACAATGTTAGGAGCTGCTGTTGATCTTATACATACGTATGTGCAAAATACCCATGTCTATGCTGCAGCTACTGCTTATAGACCTCAGCAAAGAAGGAGAGGGGTGTTTAGACCCTGTTTAACTTTCATGGTCTGCATGAGGTGGAAATTGCAGTGCCACAGGGTGGACAGAGACACACCACTGGAACTCTACAAACTCTGTCTTCCACAATTAAAAGCAAGGGCAGAGCGAGGGGAACCAATACTTGAGGAGACTAAAGTATATGTAGCATTTAGAATATTACCTACAGGAACCTTTCTGAGACTGACAGAGGATATGCTGGGGGTGTCACAGGCATCAGCATCCAGGATCCTACATCAATTCCTGAATGCTATGCTACAGCATGCTAGTGACTACATACATTTTGCCCATACATCTGAAGACAGAGCTACAGCTATGCAAGATTTCTACTCTATCACACATTACCCTGAATTCTTGGATGCCATAAACTGCAAGCACATTGAAATCAAAGGACCACCTAGAGAACAGAGAAGACTGTTCATAAATATAAGGGACTTCCACTCCATTTATTGCCAAGCCATCTGTAACACTAAAGGAATCATCCTGAATGTGTGTGCTGGCAACCCAGGCAGTTACCGCGATGCCCATATCTGACACAACTCTCAACTCTCTCATAGAATTTGTAAGCAGAATATCCCACAGGGTCCTTTAATGGGGGATGCAGGTCATGCACATATGCTATAGCTGATGATGGTAATCAGAAATGTACGTGCACACAGACACACACACACACACACACACACACACACACACACACACACACACACACAGAAACACCAAAGAACACTATAATGAGGCACACACTCAAACAAGAAATATCATAGAGTGTTTGTTTCAGCTGTGGAAGTCATAGCTGAGGTGCCTAGATAGATCAGGGGCAGCACTGTAGTACAATCCCTGTACTTGTGCTAAAAAGTCACTGTTTGTGACATCCTTCACAATATTATTGTGAGAAAGCAGCTTCAACAGGAACACCAAGGGGAAGGGGCACATATCCCACCACCACTGGCAAGGTCACAACAGCCACATGAAAGTGAGGAGTCAGAGGGGGAACCACCAGCTGCTGTGGGTGCCAGTAGATGTAGGCATGCACAATATGCCATTGCCCTGGGCAAGAGGCAATGGATAACAACCAGACTCACCACCTAAAGGGGTAAAACTTTCATCCTATACACATACATACAGTAGCATTTATGCCAGGCAATGCTCACAACCTTCACTTACCCATGTAATGGCTGTGTACTGCTAATATCACATAAGTCAGCCCTGAATTAAAACACTTGTAACTGCAGGACTATCAAGGTAAGTGTTGAATCTTGAATAGGAAAATAAATGGCTAAGAACACAAATGAATAGCATATCCTTGCATACTGTTACTTGCTAATGTAACTAACTAGTAGGTGGATGATTTTTACAGTAATGACAGTCTGTGACAGCACTGACTTATGTCAATAGATGTGCTCTGTATCAACTAATAGGCCTCATGCATCACACAATACAAAAACCTGTAAGAAAGCAGTACAATTTTCAAAAGATCATCACAAACACATATACACTAAGATTCAGTCAGCTATGAACCCTGGGCATCAGACAAAATACTTATGAATCTCTGAATCCAAAAGATAGAAAATCAAGAATATGACACACCTTTCATCATTTGCACAGGGTGTTGTTGGGGGGGGGGGGCAGGAGGCCTAGGTTGACAAAAAAAGATAGGGAGTGTGTGTGAGTAAGAAAGAGAAACAGGCAGACATTTGGATAAAGTATCAAATGGCCACTGAGACTGAATGAGGTGAAAGGCTCACAACAGACCTATGTAACTGTTATGATTTTGTGTCTATATGAGTACTCAAGGTGAAATATGTGTGTGAGTGTCTGCAAGAACACAGCCAAGCTTTGTGCTAGTTCTACATCCTGGTATATTGGACAGGTGTAAGCCATGCATGCTATAGGTGACAGTTTATCATCGTCATCTCTAAATGCAAGAACTGGCTCTGCCAGGAGTTGCACTCACACATCCATGGCCATGGTCAGATGCACTGTCGCTATTTGAATGTGACTGATGTCTGCTGCATGAGCTCTCATCACAAGTACAGTCAGGACCATGATCCCAAGGCCTACCACATATGTGTGTGGATACCTCAATTACTGATGGAGCAGTGAAAGTAGTGCCACTCCAGGAGCATTATCAGGAATGGCCATACTGGCTAACATCAGATGATGATGATACTGACCTACTTCCATGTGGATGCTGCCCCCCTCCCAGCAGACATCCCATCACAGACACTGGCCATTCCATCATGTCATTTATTCAATCCATTGAATCAGTTGCATGGCAGAGGCAGTCACACATGTCAGGCTGTGCCACATCTACAACCCTAAGCATGTCCTAGGAGGCCCTATTGGAACATCCCTTCTCCTCCATGATGGCCCTAAACATATGTCAAGTAGCACAAAAAGAAATACCAGAATCAGGTGATGGGTGGATAGCAGTTCTCCTCTGAGCATCTCTAATAATCCTCCTGTGTGACACCTCACCCAGACTTTGGCTATGGCCGGATGGCTATGGCTAGAGTCAGCCAGCACTAAAGCCACAGTAACCACATTACCCTGATCAAGTGTGTCACCATCCACCTGTCCCATATCTGTGGGCTAACTGAAATAGGAATGTGTAGGCCCTACTGGCTTTGTCTGATGGCAATACAAGGGATGACTGAATGTTAACCTGTGTCAGATTCAACCTCTGCATCCCATGGCTGTGCCTCTGTTTGGCCACCATCATCATCAGAGTCTGTTGATAGTCTGACATCAGTTGGTAAGAGTCTTATACTTCTACTGTCAGGATCACCTGTGATAATAAGCAACAAACACAGGAATGAAATTAATGTCTACACTAAAATTTAATATATGATTAACACTGGTGCCACTATCACAGATGGTACAACAATACACACATTCATGACACCTACCTCACACATATGGATAAATGCATATTTCTGACAAAAGGTCATAAATACTCAAATACAAATGTTTGTCTTACCACATGAACATGACTCCACACTTGCTAGGGATGATGGTCCTGGACGATTTGAAGCAAAGTAAGGATGCAATCATCATAACTGCAATAGCACGGGGGGGGGTGGGGGGTGAATACACAGTTTTTGCCTATATGTCCATTAACAATACTTTTAACTGAAACTTGGCTGATACGTCCACCCAAAGCCCATGTGTAATAAACAAAACTGTATCGTTAATTCTATCAATTCATCAATAGGCTCATCCAAAATAAATAAAAAACACATGGACTGTTACTTAAAATATTTTACTATACAAGCAAATCTTACAAACTGGCATATGTAAGCTTACCTAGAAGTTCCCCCTGGCACATACTTGTCCTCCGAGAAACATCACCACTAACATCAATCACATTTTGTTGTACAGTTTCCACTGAGCTTCTGGATCTCTGACTGTGGACAAAACTATTCATTTGGTGTCAGTGGTGGCTCTGTAGCAGGACCCCCTGTAGCCAGCTGTTCGTGGGCAGATGCAGCTGTCTCCTCCAGGTTGATAAAATCACATCTGTGGCCCCATGATGCATTTGATCATAAGTCCTGGTGCACCCCTATGACATTTAGGTAATTGACTATCTGGTACCAAATCTGCATTCTGTTTGCCATATCCCTACGACTTCTCCCAGGCAGAAAGGACCAGTAGGTGCCTGAATCCCTGCACTATTACATCATTTTCAGAGTCACTGATAAGGGGTTTACATGGATTTGTGCACCTAGGTGCCATAATCCCATGTCACATGAATCAGAGAAGGATACAACACTTAAATACCACATAATTAAATTCCTGCTTATGTTATATTTTCAGCATTGACCATGGGAGATACACAGTTCAGATTTTAAAATTTAAGGTTATGTGGTTGTACTATATCACACTCACACACAAACTGAAGTTTGGTACAAAACAAGTATTACCAATGGAGTAATGTATTGTTTATCATGGAAAGAACAGGATGACTACACAATTTCAAGACCAAACAACTTGAAACACAACTTTTGTTGTGGCAGCACACAAATAATATTTGGTTCCTCCTATGCCAAAACAGGCAAATGACAGTTTATGCAAAGCAAGGAATACCACATAATTACATTGTCATAAATGTTTTCAACACAATTCTCACAAAATATATGTACACATTTACAACAGAAAAGTCCCTTGTAGAGTATGTGGGCTTAACTGGTTGCTTTGGTGGGCTTCAAACCCTGTAATTTTTACTTTTCAGGTGACAGGTGTCTCCTGGAAGAGACAGCTGCAGCTGTGCATGAACAGCTGGCTACAGGGGGTCCTGCTACAGAGCCACCACTGACACCAAATGAATAGTTTTGTCCACAATCAGAGATCCAGAGAGCTCAGTGGAAACTGTACAACAAAATGTGACTGATGTTAGTGCTAGCAATTATGCTATTATTCCTTCCATTGTGTTTATGTTAACTTTTTGTAACTTTAAAAGTTAAATATATATTGATTGTGAACACTCATTTACAGTTTACATTTTTATATTTTGATTCTTATAAAATATTAACTTAAGTAGGAAAGTTTATTGAAGTAACATGTTAAAAAAGGCGTCTTTAATACAAATATTTTAATATTGTTATACATTGTATTTATTTGGTGTGCAGATTAAAGGAAAAAAGGTGTTGGGCTACTTAAAATGCTATTAGAAGGGGTGGGTGTGTACCAATACATTGATGGATGTTCTTTATTTAAATTCACTTGTTTGGTTTTATCCATTTGTATCTAATGAAGTCTGCAGAGGCAGAAGAAAGTGCTTATATTACGAATTTTTAATTTTTGCATTTAATAAAAATTTGGATTTGAGACAAGCTGTTGCCGTGGAGCTGCTTTTCCATGCTTTTGAATGGGTTGGTTTGTTCCGGAGTTTTCTTAGTCTGCAGTGTGTTTGGCTTTATATGATTGCCAGTCACCTCTCACTGTACCCAACACTCTCTTGGAGGTCTCTGTGGACCATGTTAGAAGCCTAGCACCTTTGTGTCACTGACAATATAGTACATTACATTTCCATGAAATAACATAACAAGAGTGTACGATAACCAGCTGTAATGATATCACTTGTGATTAAAGTTAATAAGGGATGTCTATCTGAGAAAGTGAACTGCCTGCCAAAATTGCCTTTGCCAACAGTGAACTATAAGAAGTTCATATATGAAGTCCCATTTTCGAATGCGTATATATATATATATATATATATATATATATATATATATATATATATATATAAAATGCTTTTTCTTTGTAACGTTAACAAATCTAGCATGTTCTTGAAAAATACAATTGTACCATAGCAAGATCAGAAGCCTTCCATGCATATAAATCAAAATGAATAACAATCTTCTGTGTTCTCCAAATACACAGCTCTCCTTACCTTTAAGTTCCCTGGCTACATGGTTACCTTTTTATGTTGTAGATTCAGGCCTCTGAACATGATGAAGATTCAAATGAGATGTGAACTCATTAGAATTGCTGAATCACAAACATTTGACTTTGTGTAGTAGGTATAAACATACCCCTGGATTCACTCCGTGCAGGACTAACTTAGTCCTGCACAGAAGAGACCGTTTAGGAGCAGCACAACAGTGTGTCATGCATATTAATGAAGGCACACTGCCTGAGCTCCTAAATGGACACAGAGTGTGGGTGAGTGCAGGGGGCATGTCTGAGAGCAGAGCTATCACAACAGACACGCTCCTGCAATCAAGAACTGCAGTATAGCAATAACAGTGAGCGAGACCACTCATAGGGGGCTGCAGACCCCCAGCAACACCCCCTCAAGTTTATAAGAACAATAGTTAAAACATAATAATATAAACAAGATAATTTTTTTTAACAAACAGATAAAAGTTAACCATAGGTGCACGGGTTTGCCCATTGCTTAGCTATGTTTACTGCAGCTTAAATGGCACAAGAAGATAAATATCAAGATATATGCAAACAAAGCAATACTGCAATAGTGTAGTGGTCAGAGCATTTGTCTTTTAAGCAGTTATTCCCGGTTCGAGTCTCACTCCAATACATTCCATTTTCCATGTCAAATCACTTTATGAACAATATTTTTGTTGCATAACCTACTAAATAACATATATTTGTGAACTGGAGTACTGCATTAAATGCAAATGTGAGGTGTCATTGTAATAATATTGTAAAACCAACAGATAAACACAAGTGCCCCATACAGTATATGTACACGTGAATCAGGGATACAAATCGAAGGTACAATGTGTAATGAAATGATAAATCCATAAAGTATCCAAATCCACCACCTTCCCAAGAACCATTTCACATTTCTGTCTAAATTAGTCCAGGGGTAAGTGGGAGTAAGCACTATTAAGTATTATTAAGCAGTAGTAAGTGGAAGTAAGCAGATTTAAGCAGTAGTAAGTGGGTTTAAGCTTGTTTGCACGGAGGTTAGCAATGTGCGCACAGGTTAAGCAATATATCTGCAAGCATATTTAACAGGAGGTTAGCATTGCTTACCATTGTGCAAACTCACACAAACCCACTTACAATTGCTTAAAAGTGCCTTAACCACTCTGTATGCAACAGCCGCTGTTCTGCCCAGCAACAAAATAAATAGCCCTTGCAGGTCTTGAACACAGGACCCTGCACACTATAGTTAACCAGTAAGCCATCACAGCAGTACATAAGACTGAAGTATCACCAAACGGATCCCCACTATAGGAATATTAAACTTAACATGTGAAAGGAATCTATATAACGTTTTATGTTGTATAACCTACCACATAACATAAATATTTGAACTGGAGTACTGCATTAAGTACAGATGTGAGGTGTCATTGTGATAAAGTGTTGAATTCCCTTAATAAACACAAGGACCCCATACAGTGTACGTACACATGAATCATGGATACCAAACACATACATAACATGTAATGAATAATAAATCAATGCCAAACAGCAAATAGTATGAACATTAAAATTTAAGTAATGCTAAGCTTTGCACAGCCCTGCTTACTAGGTGTAAGCGATGTGTAGAAACCACCAAGTAGACCAGCAAGAGCAGAAATGGAGTAAATATTAATCCTTTATTGATCTTTGAAATACAGACCGGTTTCGGCAAATGTTGCCTTCTTCAGTGTGGGACAAAACAACAGAGTCCCATCCATCAAACATTATAAAGGAATCTTCAGCCAGTGAGACAACAGACTTCATAAATATTAATAAGGAAAAAATAAGGAAAAAAATAAGGAAAAAATAAGGAAAAAAATAGCCATGACCAAAAATAATCTTTAGAATGGCAAAAAATTGACTACATACACTGCTTAACCATCAAAAAAAGACCTCCAGAAAGGCTCAAACTGACAAATATGAAAAATAAAAAATTAAAAATAAAAAATAAAAAATAATGAAAAATAAAAAATACAAGACATAATTGACATGGTGAATATAAATCAGGAGAGTACATAAAAATGCATTGCATATATAGTATCCCAAAACTGTCCAAATATGGAATATATGGTGTATGGCACAATTCACCAACAGGCAAAAATGAGTCGAAAAAATGCTGCATATTATAGACCAAAAAATAATGATCCAAATACACGACAATATATAGAACAAACCCTCCATATGATGAATATCCATAATAGCTATATTCACAAAAAATGCAATACACCAAATTGCACTGATCATCCACTCTAATTGAAATACCTAGGGACATATAGAGTATGACACATAGGTGGTCATATCTGTCATATATCGTAATACCGGAAAACCCTGTCAGAAAAAACCACAAGGGCTCATCCATAACAAAGTGGACCTGCTCCCATCTGGAAAAAGTGCCACCCAGAAATGAAAAGTCATTGTACAGAAACACAAATAGACAAAATGTATAAGAAATATATACATATATGGGATAGGCCTATGTAACTATTACATGTGGAACCTATTATAATTGATCATTAAGCCCAGGGTAAAACAGACCCCCCAATGTAATTATCCAATACTTCTCTTTGTGGTCTAAAAGGCCATGCCAACCTTGTTTATTACTTCTATCGCCAGAAATTTGATCAATGATCATGAAATTGAATCTGGCCTGTGAATGTTTAAGAATGTGTTGATACAAAGCACTAGTCTCTTTGTGATTTCTAATGTCACTACGATGTTCGTTCATTCGAGATCTAAGTGCCCTAGAAGTTTGGCCTACATAGAATGCACCACAATAACAAGATGCTAGGTACACTACCCAATCACTACTACAGTTACCAAATGTTTTAATATTAAATATCTTACTAGTGTTACGACTTGAAAATTCCTTGGATTTGGGCATATAGGAACAAGATCCACAGTGACCGCAGGGAAAAGAGCCAAACAGCTCATCACCTTGTAAGGTAAGTTGTTTGTAAATAGTACCTCCACTGGCCGTGTGTTTGTAATGTGACAAATATGAACCCAAGGTTTTCCCCCGCTTGTATGAAAACCGACATTGTAGGCCCAAAACTGACCGTAACCGATCATTGGCCAATAGGATATTCCAGTGTTTATTAATAATATTCCTGACCATATTGATATTTCTTCCATACGTCGTAACAAACCTGACCAAAGTGCAAGATGTATTCTCATTTTTGTTTTTGTATTTCAATAGTTGTTCCCTATCTATACGATTTGCCCTACATCTGGCTAAATTGATATCATGATGGTCATAACCCCTGCTGGCAAACCTCTGGCTCAAATCCATACTGGCTACTTGATATTCCTCATCTTTTGAACTGAGACGTTTAATACATATGAACTGTGACACTGGAATGCTTCTGATAGTGTGACGCGGGTGCAAGCTGGAAGCATGGAGCAAAGTGTTATATTGTGGGTACTTGCGAAACACCTTCGTGGATAAGGTGTGATCAGAATTTCTGGAGACAGTGACATCCAAAAAGTTGATTGAATTTTGATCATGTGTAACTGAAAATTCAAGTCCCCATAAATTGCCATTTAAATATTCCAAAAATTCGTACAAGTAACCCAAGTCCGCACGCCACACTAACCAGCAGTCGTCCAGATATCGTCGCCAGATGTCCATCTCCACCTGATAGATGTTATGTAAGGCGTCATATATCATGTACTCCTCAAAATAAGCCATGAAAAGATCTGCATAAATGGGAGCAAATGATGCTCCCATGGCAGTCCCTTGCAACTGCCAATAACACTGGCCTTGAAAGTATAAAATATTTTTGTTGAGTACATGTTCTGACATACAAATCAATAATGTGTTGAACCCTGGTGTGTAGAGATTTGCCCTGTCTAGCCAATATTGAATGGATTGTAGACCTGCCCAATGGGGGATACTGGTATATAATGATTTAACATCAAGGGTACACATGTACCAATCAGGTTCCAACTGAGTATCTTGAATGATCTGTAAAAATTGGGTAGTGTCCTGCAGTCTTGACCTTATCAAGCCTAAAAGTGGCTTAAGGTATCTCGTGAGGAATGCAGATAAGGGTTCAGTCAGGGATCCTGTTCCAGAGACAATGGGTCTGCCGGGTGGTTTAATCAAAGATTTATGAATCTTAGGTAAAAAATACAAAATCTGTTTGGAGGGTTCAGACACCATTAATGATGAAAAACATTTTTACTGATAATCCCCTCCTCAAAAGCTAGCTTCAAAAATGAATCAATTTCTTCTTTGAAAACGGGTGTGGGATCTATGTTCACTTAGGCTATGCCACTTTTAGGCTTGATAAGGTCAAGACTGCAGGACACTACCCAATTTTTACAGATCATTCAAGATACTCAGTTGGAACCTGATTGGTACATGTGTACCCTTGATGTTAAATCATTATATACCAGTATCACCCATTGGGCAGGTCTACAATCCCTTCAATATTGGCTAGACAGGGCAAATCTCTACACACCAGGGTTCAACACATTATTGATTTGTATGTCAGAACATGTACTCAACAAAAATGTTTTATACTTTCAAGGCCAGTGTTATTGGCAGTTGCAAGGGACTGCCATGGGAGCATCATTTGCTCCCATTTATGCAGATCTTTTCATGGCTTATTTTGAGGAGTACATGATATATGACGCCTTACATAACATCTATCAGGTGGAGATGGACATCTGGCGATGATATCTGGATGACTGCTGGTTAGTGTGGCGTGCGGACTTGGGTTACTTGTACGAATTTTTGGAATATTTAAATGGCAATTTATGGGGACTTGAATTTTCAGTTACACATGATCAAAATTCAATCAACATTTTGGATGTCACTGTCTCCAGAAATTCTGATCACACCTTATCCACGAAGGTGTTTCGCAAGTACCCACAATATAACACTTTGCTCCATGCTTCCAGCTTGCACCCGCGTCACACTATCAGAAGCATTCCAGTGTCACAGTTCATATGTATTAAACGTCTCAGTTCAAAAGATGAGGAATATCAAGTAGCCAGTATGGATTTGAGCCAGAGGTTTGCCAGCAGGGGTTATGACCATCATGATATCAATTTAGCCAGATGTAGGGCAAATCGTATAGATAGGGAACAACTATTGAAATACAAAAACAAAAATGAGAATACATCTTGCACCTTGGTCAGGTTTGTTATGACGTATGGAAGAAATATCAATATGGTCAGGAATATTATTAATAAACACTGGAATATCCTATTGGCCAATGATCGGTTACGGTCAGTATTGGGCCCACAATGTCGGTTTTCATACAAGCGGGGGAAACCTTGGGTTCATATTTGTCACATTACAAACACACGGCCAGTGGAGGTACTATTTACAAACAACTTACCTTACAAGGTGATGAGCTGTTTGGCTCTTTTCCCTGCGGTCACTGTGGATCTTGTTCCTATATGCCCAAATCCAAGGAATTTTCCAGTCGTAACACTAGTAAGATATTTAATATTAAAACATTTGGTAACTGTAGTAGTGATTGGGTAGTGTACCTAGCATCTTGTTATTGTGGTGCATTCTATGTAGGCCAAACTTCTAGGGCACTTAGATCTCGAATGAACGAACATCGTAGTGACATTAGAAATCACAAAGAGACTAGTGCTTTGTATCAACACACTCTTAAACATTCACAGGCCAGATTCAATTTCATGATCATTGATCGAATTTCTGGCGATAGAAGTAATAAACAAGGTTGGCATGGCCTTTTAGACCACAAAGAGAAGTATTGGATAATTACATTGGGGGGTCTGTTTTACCCTGGGCTTAATGATCAATTATAATAGGTTCCACATGTAATAGTTACATAGGCCTATCCCATATATGTATATATTTCTTATACATTTTGTCTATTTGTGTTTTTGTACAATGACTTTTCATTTCTGGGTGGCACTTTTTCCAGATGGGAGCAGGTCCACTTTGTTATGGATGAGCCCTTGTGGTTTTTTCTGACAGGGTTTTCCGGTATTACGATATATGACAGATATGACCACCTATGTGTCATGCTCTATATGTCCCTAGGTATTTCAATTAGAGTGGATGATCAGTGCAATTTGGTGTATTGCATTTTTTGTGAATATAGCTATTATGGATATTCATCATATGGAGGGTTTGTTCAATATATTGTCGTGTATTTGGATCATTATTTTTTGGTCTATAATATGCAGCATTTTTTCCACTCATTTTTGTCTGTTGGTGAATTGTGCCATACACCATATATTCCATATTTGGACAGTTTTGGGATACTATATATGCAATGCATTTTTATGTACTCTCCTGATTTATATTCACCATGTCAATTATGTCGTGTATTTTTTATTTTTCATTATTTTTTATTTTTTATTTTTTATTTTTCATATTTGTCAGTTTGAGCCTTTCTGGAGGTCTTTTTTTGACGGTTAAGCAGTGTATGTAGTCAATTTTTTGCCATTCTAAAGATTATTTTTGGTCATTGCTATTTTTTTCCTTATTTTTTCCTTATTTTTTCCTTATTAATATTTATGAAGTCTGTTGTCTCATTGGCTGAAGATTCCTATATAATGTTTGATGGATGGGACTCTGTTGTTTTGTCCCACACTGAAGAAGGCAACATTTGCCGAAACCGGTCTGTATTTCAAAGATCAATAAAGGATTAATATTTACTCCATTTCTGCTCTTGCTGGTCTACTTGGTGGTTTCGTGGCAATTGGTTTGGACCGTGCATTTCCCCCTTGCATAGAATTTGGTTGGTTTGTAAGCGATGTGTAGGCCAGCCAAATCAGTTTGCCCATTGGTATACTCCTTTAAGCAATTCCAACCTTAGTTAAGCAGGTTTGACCATAGCTTAGCATTTTCAAAACCGTCCAATCACGGCAAATTGTGGGAAATTGGCCCTATTTAAACCCAACAGGCGGGACTACATCTTATAAATGGATGCAGCTTCCTCCTGTAGGCACTGTGACTGGTGTGGGAGAGGGAGTGCGCTTTCGGGTGCTGTGCTGGAGCAGCAAGGAGTCCAAAGTCATGGCAGGACTCCTTGATAAAGACCAAGACCAGAGACTGCTGCAGGGCCAGTACCAGGGTTCCCAATATAAAGTGGAAGCCTGGGACCATTTCGCCCATGACTTCACCAGTGCCACTGGCATACCTCAAACTGGTGAGCAGGTCAGGTATCACTATGCCGACCTGAAGCGGAGAAAGAGGGAGCTCTTGGATCAGTGGATCCAAGAGGCTAGGAGGACGGGGGATATCCCAGCCATGTGTATCAGTCCACTACCTGTTTAATAATTGCCAGCTCATGTATATTATGGATAGGTATGGCTAAATATTCCTCTTATGTCTTTACCAGCAGCAGATGAGTGGGCTGTGAACTGGGAAGCCCATGCCTGTAGACTGCAGAGGTTGTGTCGCGAAGCAGGTTAGTAATACTCTTGCATGTACTGTCATAAGAAATACATCTAAAAGTAGTAGAAAGTTAATAGCCAGTATAAAACCTGTATTGTTTAAGGTGTGTACTGAGTACACCAGAGAATATAGCAGGAAGAGTCTCATATAGGTTGTATGTAAATAAAAGGTCAACAGCCTAACAATAAAGGTCTAACTGCTGGACTGCATGTGTTTACTCTGGTATCATATGGTAATGGAGAATTGCAATCTCTTAATAGTACTGTTGTGTTAAGCACTGTTACCCACACTGTGCTACATAAATAAAATGTGTAGGAATGTCTGCATATGACTGTTGTAATCCCAAGAGGTCATATTGTAAAACTGAGAGAGACTTAGAAAGAAAACAGTGAAAAGATATACAACAGAACCCAAATAGCACACTCAACTGAGATGCGAACTACTGGATTTTTAGCACACACAGTCATGGTTCAAATCCTGGGAGTGGTAAGCTGTATGCAGAATCTTACCCCACAACTGTACAGATATGTCCAGAATGTCCAGTTAATTGGGCCATATCCACCGCCTGTCCCCCTGGCAAATCAGTGGGATGATCCCAGATGTTTGGGCAGCAAATAATGGCACACTTCTGATTGTCAGACATCTATAAGAACAAACCTGTCACTCTAGCAACTCCCCAAAATGTTATGAGAGTAATAAACAAAGTATGTCCCATATCCACCCCCATGCTGTGAAGCTGTGACCAGAGTGTGTGCAGTAACAGAGTAGATGTATGTGCATAATACTAATGTGGGATCTGGTAATATGTGTGGCAACATTCAGGTAGTGCTAACAAACACCCCCCCCACAGGTTCAGATTCGAAAAATGTACCTAGAAATAAAAGATTGAAATCCTGGACTGGTACTGTTTACTCTGGTATTGTATGGTGTTAGTAGTGTTGCAGTTACTCTGAATAATAAGGTATTACTCATCACTGTCATCTGCACTGTGCTACATAATAAAACTGTCTAGGAAACCCGGTATAAGAGTGTTGTAATTACAAGGTCAGATTGTAAAACCATAGGAGACTTATAGACAGAAATCAGAAAAGAGATACACAGCCATATCTATATAGCACACTCAACTGTCATGGGCACTGTTTTATCTTTAGCAGACCAATCCATGGTTCGAATCCTGGGAGTGGTAGTAAGCTGTATGCAGAATCATACCCCACAAGTGTACAGAATTGTCCAGAATGTCTAGTTTATTGGCCCATATCTGCTGGCTGTTACCCTGTCCCCCTGGCATATCAGCATGCTAATCTCTAACATGTAGGCAGCATTTAATGTCACATAGCTGACTGTCATGCCTATAAATATTTGGAAAATGTCAATGAAAACAAACCTGTCATTGTACAACTCACCAAAGGTTTATGAGGGCAGTAGTCAAAATATGTCCCGGTTTCACCTGCATGTTGTCAAGACATGCCCAGAGTGTGTACCATAAGAGATGGACAGGTATGTGCATAACATCAACCTGGAATCCTGGAACATGTGTAGAAACAGTCAGGTAGTATTAACAAACAATACCTCCACAGTTATACCAGGTAAGAGGTATCTACTGTAGGTAAAACTCAGTTCATGTATATAGTTGTCTACATCCATACCACTGTCCAAACTAAGGTCATAGGGTAGTGTAATAATACCTGTAAGGTACAGATCACAGCACTGACTAGGAAAGTAATGAGAACTACAGGGATATACAAGTTGTTAATTGACACCTTTCTCTCCCCCCACCATATCTGCAACAATAAACTAAATACACAACTTAACTGGTATGTGTACAATTAAATCTACTGTTGGGACATATGTCTTATTGTTTGATAAACAATTAAATTTGTTTCTATGCATGTGCCATGTTGAAATACTCCCACATTGGTGGCATGCTGCCATCAATGTACCTGCATGCTGTTGTAATGGCCACTGTGGTTCCATATATGCATGTGTTCTGCTTGCTATGCAACTATTCCATATCTGGTGTTTTGGGTTAATGGGAATATCTATGCATGCTGTTATACCTAATCCTGGAATGTTTTGCCTATTACTAACCTACATATGTTGTAAAATTGAAACACCATAGCATGTTTGGGAAGGCCGGTCCTAGCGGTCCCACATCTCCCACCTCATCTGGAAGTGGCACTGGGCGCCAGCTTGTCTGGGGCCCACCACGGGACTTCCTCGTCTGTTGGTCCTGCACCACCTTCGGGTGGAACCGCCTCAGGGGATGGGGCTCACCCCCCTGGGAATAGGCCTGGACAGAACAGTGTCACCCTTCTTCAGGTACAGGGTGTGGTGCATAATGAGCACTGCAGGGAGTTTGGAGATCTGCTATGCCAGCTTGAGGGCTGCATGACACAACAAGAGGGTCAGCCTCGCCCTCTTACTCAGCCCCAAGCACAGCCACCTTTGGGGCCATGAAGGTGCTGTGGTGACTGCCCATGGGTGGGGACCTAAGTCCCACTGTTTCTACTAGGGGGCTCATGGGCTTCCGATTTCCAAACTCCCCTCCCCATCCAAGGTGTCTACCCCCCAGATGTGTCATATACAACCCCTGTATTCTGTTTTGTCTGTCTTGTCTGTTATCCTACCCAACCTACCTCCCCAGATATACCTACTATCCCTCCTCAACATCCCAATCTGTTCTCGAAAAAAAATCTCGCCCGACACATAGCTGTCCAATTCACACACATGTCCACTGGACACATGCACTCTGGTCTAACTGGCTTCACAACATATTATTGTTGTCCTCACCCCTCTCACAGGGGTATGAGTGTCTGTATCTACCTCCAAATCAGTGTATATGCACAGCTGCTGCTGTAGAAGACATGGGCCGTTATGGACCTTCCCTACACCCACCCTGCACATCCCTAGCTATTTTCCCTACTGTCGTTCCCTCTATGTGCCCCTTTTTCACCACTTTCCTATCAACCCTTTTTCATTTCTTTTAAAGAAATTAATGCAAGGGTAAGTGGGAATAAGCACTTTTAAGCAGCAGTAAGCGGGTTTAAGCCTGTTTGCACGGGGGTAAGGAATGCCTACACAGGTTAAGCAATTGAGAAGCTAAATCAGTATACGAACCTGTAACCAGAAGTTAGCAGTGCATACCTTCAAGCAAACCCGCTTGCAACTGCTTAAAAGTGCCTTAATCACTCTGTATCCAATGGCCCTTTTTCTGCCCAGCAACAAAATAAACAGCCTTTGCAAAACTCAAACCCAGGACCCTGCACAACATAGTCCAGGTGATTTACCACTAAGCCATGTCAGATATAAATTGACTTGATGTTTTTACAAACATATCATCCAGCACAGTCATTCCACAGTACAGGAAATGTATTTATACATGTAGATGTATGTGTGTGTGTATATATATTTGTATATATATATATATATATATATATATATATATATATATATATATATATATAAAATCTCTCTATAAGCCCTCTTTCTATATATATATATATATATATATATATATATATATATATATATATATATACACAGATATACATCTATAGATATAAAAGAGAACATAACAAATACATATATGACCAAAGGCACTATTAATGGGGGTGAGGGGGCCCAAGCTAAATACGTATTGTAAGTATTGATATCACCCCCTCCCCCAGAGCCATACCCAGGACTCTACACAACATGGGCATCAGATGTTAACAGTAATCCATCCCACCTGTATGATGTCAGGATGGTATCAATAACATATCATGCAGTACAGTCTGGCTACCATAGGGAATGTATAATGTGGAAGCAATAAACATTCCAAAGATACATATACACACAGGCATATATGCAAATACATATATATATATATATATATATATATATATATATATATATATATATATATATATACATACATCTCACAAACAATCCATAATTGATTGGACACTAGTGAACAACCCCAGACAAAACTATCAGATAGGATGCTTTCCAGATGGTCTAAGTGACCATCACCCCACTTTCCTTCTAAGGAAACGTACTACTAACTCAAACCCTATCATTTACAGACAGATTAGGGATGTACACAAGGTCAACCAAAATGACCTAAATGACATCTTAAAACAATGTAACTGGAAACCTCTTCTAGCCCTACATCTAGACAAAGCAGTCAACTATTTCAAAAACTTGTTTATCAATGTTCTCATTTCTATTGCTCCTATTAGAAAAATAAAAGCCAACGCATAATATGCCCCTTGGCTACATAGAGATACTAGAGCCCTACTTAAAGCTAAGGACAAGCCCTGGAAGATATGGAAAAAAGATAGTTCTAACCAGGCCATGCAAAACTATAGACATCTAAGGAATCTAGTCAAAAAACAAACAAAACTAGATAAACAAAACTACTTTTTAAATCTCCAAAAAAAAAAAAAAAAACATTCAAAAAATCCTCCTAAATTCTGGCATTCTATTAATTCCCTACTAAAACCTGGTAAAACAACAACCCCTAACCCGGCCTCTCCAATTAACAATAATTATGACATCATCACCCAATTTAACCAACACTTCATAATCTCAATACAGACCCTGTCCACCCTATTATCCATAAACAATTCCACTACCATAACTAAAAATACAAAATCACCAAGAAACAGTACTACTACAACAAATGACTTATCCCCCTTCATTCTCTCACCTGTTCCTACAATCAAAATTAAAAAACTCCTTCTTAACTTAAAACCTACCATTTTAGCCGCAGATGGTATACCTGCTACCTTTCTAAAAATTGCAGCTGACTCACTGGCCTATCCAGTCTCAATCCTTATTAACTGGTCCATTCAGGAAGCATATGTCCCTCAACTCTGGAAGATATCCTTCATCATTCCCCTACATAAAGGTGGACACTCATATGACTACTCGAACTACCGCCCAATAGCCATACTTCCTCCATTATCTAAGCTCCTCAAAAAGTGTATTCATTTTCAAGTCCTGCAATACCTGAACACACACAACCCTTTTTTCCCACACCCAACAATGCTTTCGTCCACATCACAGTACAACTACTGATAGGAACAATAACAATTTTGTTTCTGCTACCTTCCTGCATTTGACCTGGTGTCACACCCAAAGCTATTAGATGCCCTCACATACTTATCCTTTGCTACCTCTACTATTTCCTGGTTCAAAAGTTATCTCTGTGACAGGCAACAGGCTGTCCAATGGCCAGATGTCTTATCTGCCCTACTTCCTAACCATTGGCATACCACAAAGATCAATACTGGGTCCACTTCTCTTTTGCATCTTCACAAACAACCTGCACACTGCCATAAACCAAGGCACTCTTATACAGTATACTGATGAATCAACACTCATCTGCACAGCCCCATCTCTTTCTATCCTACAGCAACTTGCTCAACAATCCGTCTCTGCTACTGAAAAATGTATCATTGATATTCAACTCATCCTTACCCCAACAAAACCAAATTTCTTTTATTCACTCCAAATAAATCAAAGTCCACTTCCCCAACCTTCTCTATCCCATCCAAAAATGGTACACTAATCACTCCTTCAACTCACACCAAACTCCTTGGGGTAGAACCAGACAATAATCTCTATTTCAATGTTCACATAGCCCAAACCGTCCAAAAGGTTCATAAGAAAATGGCAACTCTCTACAGGCACAAACACTTTCTCAATGATAAGACAAGAATCACCTTAGTTCGAACTCACCTTCTATCCACTCTTACTTATGCAGCCCCAGTTTTAACCCACATTAGAAAGTGATCTTGATAAAATGGAATAATGTTACAACAAAATTGCTAAATTCGCCAATAACTCTACTTTCAGAACCCACCACTGCCAAGTACTAAGACATCTAAACTCGCTAGAATTACCCCAGTTACTCACTTTCCAATAGCTAACCACTGCATTTAACATCCTGAACAACCCTGAGAAAACTCCTGCCTTACAACATCTGCTCACCCATTACTCTACCACTCGCCCCCTCCGCTCTACCACTACATCTCTCCTCAGTACCATTAGGGCTAACAACACTTCAGGAAAATCTCTCTACTCTCATACCATTGCTAAGGCATGGAATAACCTGCCTCCCCCCATTACCTCTACCACAAATATTACACAATTCAAAAAACTACTTAAATCACACCTTCTGGAAACTTGGATCTGCCCATGCATAACATGATACAACGCCCCATCACTGCACTCTCCAACTACTACGGATTCAATTTCTCAACATAGGTCTTGTCTTACTATGTCAAGTATCTTACTCTCATTACCTTTTGTACTTCCTAGGATTTTGCATATTTATATAAACGTTTTTATTTATACTTGTTCTCTCTAGGCTAGTTACTATAATCTGTCTAAACTCTTGTACTAAAATTTTTGTATTTTGTATTTTTCCCTGAAATTGTGACTGTTATTCATTTACTATCTGTAATTTTGCTGTGCTCATATTTTTACAGCTTTTCTCCCCGGGCCTCCACTGAAAATGAACCTTGTCCAGATGGATTTTCCTGGTTAACAAATGTGAAATAAATAAATAAATATATAAATATATATATATATATATATATATATATATATATATATATATATATATATATATATATATATATATATATATATATGTAATATACATATATATATATATATATATATATATATATATATATATATACCTACACATACACACACAGAGATATATATAGGAAGATATATATTTAGAGGGTGCACAGCATACTGACCAGCCAGTATTCCTACAGCTGCAACCTTTTCAAATGGACAGTGTATGAGTCACTCATAAAAAAGACAGTTGTTGCCTGAAACATATACTCACAGAGAAGTCAAAGGATATGACACCACACACAGGTTTGCATACGTAAGAAAGTTTGATTTGTGTACTATTACAGTTGTATATGACATGTCATATAGCTGTTAGGTCTTTGAAATACGTACAAATTAATGCAACTCTCAAGCAGATCATTTAATACAGTAATCCGAAAGCATAACATATGTCGCTGTCCAGGGCAAGGCCTTCAAGTAGGACAATAGTAAAGACAGACTGGGTCATAGGATAACAAACAATCAACAGAAAGTAATGCAGATGTATATTCCATCAACCTCTAATTACACTCTGTACTCAATGCCTAGGGGGAAAAGACTTAAGATGACACAATGGGATGTATCTGTTACATAACAAGGCATAATTGAAAACATCACAATCACACTGACAAACAGAGCAGTCTGTATGGCAGTAAGCAGTAGGCCGCCAATGTTCCCAAGGTGACATGCATGGTAATGTACAGCCATATACCTTAAGGCGGCTTACTACTGATATCCCTCACATGTTGTAACAGCCTAGGTTATATATGGTGCATACCCCTCCAGAGACTGACTTACAGGGGCATATAACACTGTTACATACACTGACCTCTGGACTACAGAAGGGAACACATGTTTTGTGCAGCTGAAGCCCACATGTATATGGACCCTACCTCACAATATGTGTGGGGGGCACAACAGCACTGGAATGATGGCAGGAATGGCAGCATGACATAATCACAGGCCACTACATAACAACCCCTGACAGCATGTCATATGGACAGAGCCTGGTATGTAGGTGTAGGACCGAGGCCGGAACACAGGCCCATATGTGAAATAGTGTTGTCATACACTGAGCAAGTTGCTGGCATTACAGGATAGTCTGCAACATACCCTTAGTCAGGAGTATGAAATCAGAAACACAAATGGATTTAGCCATGTACTGATAGCACTCAACACAAACACTGCCAGTGATATATCTGACAAAAGACCTGTGTGGTGGACAGACAAAACATAACAGGCACACCTCTAGCCATCATGTGGATAGGCCCACAGTTGAGAGCTATGCAGACAGATTGCATTCCATGTTAATCTAGTATGCATACACAAACCCTGTAACACTGGTGCTATAACACTACTCACACTCTGTAGTTCTGGAACCTTATACAAATATGTAGCTGGCCTGAGTCTGCAAGTCCTCTTGTAAGAGGTATTGCTACCTGCTGTCTGTAACACTGCTGTCCACATACAGGAAGGATGTTCACCATACAGGAAAGGTAAAGGGACCATGCCCACATGATGTAAGGATTTGTAGTAGTGGGTTGCCATGATAGTGGTAATTGGAAGTACTACACAGCATGCTGACGCAGGTAGAAAGTGGAGGACACTGACTGGTGCAGAGGCCATCAACTGATCATGTGCATCACCTACAAAATCCATACTGTAATCTATTCAAAGCAGCTCAATCCATTTACTGGAGAGAGACAGAGAGTGAGAGTGAGAGTGAGAGTGAAAGCCAAAAGCAAAGCCAAACCCAAAGCAAAAAAAAAAAAAACAACAAAAAACAAAATATATCCAACAAACTATCCAGAACAAACATCATTCCCACAACAGGTATGTGAAGTATATATGCATCTAATTGAATGTAGTACTTGGTCCATAATAATGGGATAGATGATGTGGAATGATTTATATGTGCCATCAGGTGTTGTTCTTGTAATGATTTCCAGCTGAACAACTGCTATGGACAATAGTGTCTGTCCCTGTGGGTAGTGGGCTATACCCATCAACTATGCAGATCAGCACTGACTAACAAGATGTAAGCCATCATAGTGTGTGTTGCGTAATGGAAAACATGTATATTAGTGTGGCCAATAGCTGGTAGTGGAAGTAATGCCATTATGATGGACACGTGGGTTCCAGAGCCCACCACTTGCAGGACATTCAAGTTAACGTGTAATGTAGCATGCAGAAATGCCACAGGTGTGTAATAGGCTTACCTGCAATCTGTCCATATATATCCCCTAATGTTAGGCTGTGTCCACATGTGGCACCAGTCTGTGTTGTAGTAAGGCAGAACAGTGCAGCTGTGCAGGAAGGAGAGTTGGAGAGTGTGGACCTGATGTTTGATATATATATATATATATATATATATATATATATATATATATATATATATATATATGTGTGTGTGTGTGTGTGTGTGTGTGTGTGTGTGTGTGTGTGTGTGTGTGTATGGGCCCCTTCAGAATGCCGAAATTCAAAACTTTAAAACCCATATGATCGCAGACCATATGTTCGAAGTTTTGAAATACAAACATTTTGAACGGGAAATCGCATACAGCGCAGACTGGGAGATTTCCCTTGTTCTCGCTGTAGTGCGATCTCGGAGTTGGTATGTTTAAGTAGGGAGGGAGTGGGTGGTGCAGGGATGCAAAGCCCCCCTGCTATACACAGTTTAATGTGTGTGTTTTTATTTTTACGGGTCTAGTTCACATTTTCATACATTCAAATGTTCGATCATATGGTCTTGGCCATATGAATTTCGAACATTTGAGCATTTGGTTATGTGAAGTAGACCTATATATATATATATATATATATATATATATATATATATATATATATATATATATATACACACAAGTATATCTACAAATATACAGACACCTACATGTATATATATATATAAACATATATATTTTATATATATCTATATATATATATATATATATATATTTATATATATATATATATATATATATATATATATATATATATATGTATATATACACCTCATAATATTTATATATCTACTTCTACATATATATATATTTATATATATATTTATATATATATATATATATATATATATATATATATATATGTATATATATATCTGGGTCTACTTCATATGACCTAAAATTCATTTGACTGAAATTTATTTGACTGAGACCAAAACACTGAAAGTTCCAAAGACTGAAAACTCATTTGACTGAAACTCATAACACTGACACATTAAAGAAAAATGTATATGCCCTTTTCCCCACTGTAGTGCAATCCTGCAGTTAGTATATATAGTTGGGGGGTACAGCTCCTCACATTGGGGAGTGTGAAGCCCCCCACATAGTTTAGGTAAATATTGTTTTCTGCAAACAGTTATTCATTGCAGTTATTAATATCCATGTGTATGGTTTAAAATGTATAAGGAATGTGGGGGGGCTTCACCCCCCACACACCCCAATGTCAGGGGCTGTGCCTCCCTCACCCCCCAACTATATATACTAACTTCAGGATCGCAATACAGTGGGGAAAAGGGCATATAACTTTTACTTTAATGTGTCAGTATTATGAGTTTCAGTCAAATGAGAGTTTAGTCTTTTGAACTTTCAGTGTTTTGGTCTCAGTCAAATGAATTTCAGTCAAATGAAATTTAGGTCATATGAAGTAGACCCATATTTACATATATACAAACACACACATATATGTATATAAATACATGTCCCCTAGTTTTGCATCACAGTGCTGCATGCTATGTTTGAGGGAACATCACACATATCAATGCATGCATATATATATATATATATATAGAGAGAGAGAGAGAGAGAGAGCACCCCTGCATTACCAGGCTTCAATTCATACCACACCTTTCGGCCACCTAACCCAGAAAGAAGCACTAAAGAAAGAGGCGTGTCCATATTCATTAATGATATCCACACCTCCAGGCCAGTTGCACAGCATAATACATCCGAGATTATCCAAGTGCAACTAACTCTGGGCAAGACCGCAATCTAAATTGTAGCTTGCTACAGACCCCCCACCATCCCCCAGGATTCACACTCCTCATTTCTTGATACACTGGAAAGTATTAGGGTACAACCCAACACCCTAATAATGGGCGATTTCAACTACCCCACCATTAACTGGGAAAACTACTCATGTACCAACTCTTTTGCTCAACGTTTTCTAGAATTCCTAAATTCCAATGCCTTGGATCAACTTATTCACACCCCCACCAGGGCAGCGATATCCTAGACCTGGTCATTACCAACATGGGAAACCGGTGTTCCACACCAGAGGTCAATTCCTCGTTGGTCAGATCTGACCACAAGCTAATCAGCCTAGACATCCACATCCCACCCCCAATTAGGGAAACCATTGTAAAAAACTTCTCCAAAGCCAACGTCACACTTCTTATGACAGAAGTGGCAAACTTCATGACACCCAGAGTTACAGCACAATGGCACTAAATATACAGGACCAATTGATATTGCCAACATCCTAGCAGATAGGTTCAGTGCTAACTTTACCCCCCTCTCACCTCCTAGAGGGCCCATCTCTATACCGGAAGAATGCAAAGTTCCTATAATCACAGCTGCACAGGTAAAAAACACACTCTCCAAAGCCAAAAACACAGCATTCATGGGACCTGACAATATCCCAGGCTGCATTCTACATGAACTACAGGCACCCTAAATAAACACCATGTTCAATCATAGCCTCACCTCAGGCTTTGTACACACTGAATGGCGCACCATGATGGTTATCCCACTCCACAAAGGGGGAGCCACGACGGACCCCGGGAACTACCGCCCCATTAGCCTGACGAGCCTGGTCTGCCAGGCCATGGAACGTATCATTGTGGAACTCATAAACAAAGAAATTGGCAATCTCCAAACTCTGGACCCTACCCAGTTTGGATTTGTAAAAGGCAGATCATGTCTCCTAAACCTGATTGACTTCTTTGAAGCAGTCACCAAAGCCATAGATGAGGGTAAAATGGTTCACACAGCTTATCTAGATCTTGCCAAGGCTTTCAACACCATCCCCCACTCTGGAATTATAGATAAGCTCACTAAACTAGGTATAAATCCCTATGTCACAAGATGGGTTGCCAACTGGCTCACGGACAGAACCCACACTGTGAAAGTAGCGGATTCCAAATCCGACATCAGACCAGTGATAAGTGGAGTACCACAGGGTTCAGTCCTGGGTCCTCTCCTGTTTGGTATCTACTTCTCTGAAGTGCAGGCCAACACAGAAGGTCTTTGGCTAACAAAGTTTTCAGATGACTGCAAACTAGGAGCCATAATCAAAACTCCTAATGATGTGGACAAACTACAAAAGCGCCTAACTGAGACAGATACCTGGTGTCAAAGCCATGGCCTGAAGCTCAATGCCAAAAAGTGTATTGTCATCCCCTTTGGTAAAAACTCTGTACCCATGAACTACCACATAGCTGGTAGTCTACTTAATGCCAAAAATGTGATAAGAGACCTTGGGACACAGGTGGACAGTAGTCTCTCCTTTGATAACCACATCGCATCAGTGGTCAGGAAATCCTTCTACGTGGCTCATCTCATCACAAAAGGATTCTCATCCAGAAAAAAAAGAGGTCATTGTTCCCCCTCTACTCATCACTCATTAGACCCATTGTAGAGTACAATGCCCCTTTTGGTATGTACCTCACAAGACATCTACAACAACTGGAAAGACCACAGAAATACCTCACAAAGAGGATTACTGGCCTCAAACAGATGCCCTATGCAGACCGTCTAAAAAAACTACAGCTTTACTCCATCGCATATCGCCTACTCAGGGGCAATCTCTGCCTAACATACAAAGCTATGCCAAATCCAGAGCTGTTGGACATGCTCCACTTAAAGAAATCCCAATCCCTCCAAGCTACATGCTCTAGGGACCTAAACCTTGTCACCACAATAAACAGAACATGCTGGAGGGATAGATTCCTGTCCCAGAGACTTCCCATACTCTGGAACAGACTACCTATCTATGTCAAACAAAGCTCCTCATTAGCACTCTTCAAGAAAAATCTTGATGATAGGATGGGAAATGGGAAATTCACCCCGGGGATCACTTCTGTGGCTCTGCTCGACAGGGGCACAGAAAAGTAATTTTCTTGGGTGGCGAAAGCCAGGGTACATTTTTTGGCTAGACTTGTATGGGCCCTAGGGCCGATAGCCTAGTGCCTACCTATGAACCTATATACACAGTAGTAAGTGTGTGCAACATGGACGGTTATGTCATGTGTGAACCCCTTGTTGGGACCACATTGCCCTTGTTTGTGATGGTGGGATTGGGAATTTGGGGAAGAATAGTAGGTATATTTGTGGAGGTGGGTTGGGTTGGAAGATAGAGAAGACAGCCTACAGGGGCAGTATATGACACATGTGGTGGATAAACACCCTGGATGGGGAGTGCCATCTGCAATGTGGAAGCCCCATGAGCCCCCATATGGAAACAATGGGAACAAGGCCCCCACCCATTGCCAGTCACAACATTTGCTTCATGGCCCTGCAGGTGCCTGGGCTGGAGGCTTAGTAGGAGGAGCATGTGGACCATAAGTACTGAGAGCCTCATGTTGCTGTAGCACATCCCCCAAGTCTCTGTGGAGCTGTCTATGCACCAGACTCTGTACTTGACCTAGGGTGACAGGATCATATCTGTGTGTGCTCCCGGAGGGGTGACACCATTCCTTAAGGTGGTTCCACCTGAAGGTAGTGCAGGACCAGTAGATGAGGAGGCCCCAGGGTGGGTCCCACATGTGATGTGGCCTGGTAACATAGTCAGATAAGGTGGGAGAGGTGGTTCTGCTGACAATTGTTCCATAAACATGCTATTGTATCACTGTTATACAACATATGTGGGTAGTAATAGTCCACACATTCCCAGATCATGTCCGACAGCATGCATGGATATCCCCAATAACACAAAACAACAGATGTGCAGCTATCACATAGTAAACAGACCACATGCATATATGGAACCATAGTGGCCCTAACAATGGCATGCAGGTGACATTGTCAATAACAGGCCAGCAATGATAGTGTCCCCACAGGGAACATGGCTACAAACACATAGCACAAAGTGAGGTACAATACGATATATGTCCCAGTGGTAGGTATTCTGTATTGTTGAGTTGTGTGGTCAGATTGTTGTTGCAGATATGGTGGGGGGTGGGGACAGAGATGTGTATTAAGAACTATGGTAACCTTGTTGTATAAGTTGTTCAAACCTCTTTCCATCTTTATGTCTTTCAGGCAAGATGTTGCATGAGAGACTCCCTGTTTATACAGCGGATGAAAATGAGATCATCATCATACACCTGGTGCAGTACTATCAGGTGTTGTTCAGAAGAACAGCCCATGAGCAGCAGGAGTGGACCACCCTGTGGAACGATCTTGTCCACAGAGTAAATGATGGCCTGCATAACCGCAGTTATGAGCAGGTCCAGCATCATTGCAGTGACCTACTTCACAATGCCTGCCAATGCCAAGGCTGGGCAATGGAAAGTGTAGTTCATAGATTCATAGGTTTGTAGATTCATACATTGATACTAGGCTATCAGTCCTAGGGCCTATACATGCCTAGACATGACAATTTCCTGGCTATGACTTCCCACAATTTTTACTTCCCTGCACCCCTGTCTAGCAGGGCAGCTGACATGATCCCCGGGGATTTCCTATCTCCCATCCAATCATCCAGGTTCCTTTTGAAGAGGGCCAAAGAGGCACTCTGATTGACATGTGTGGGCAGTCTATTCCAGAGTCTGGGGAGTCTCTGGGTCACGAACACATCCCTCCAGCATGTATTGTTCATTGTGATGACAAGATTTGGATGCCTGGTGTATGTGGCTGTGAGGGTTTGGAATTCTTGAAGTGTAGCATGTCCAACAGCTGTGGATTTGACATGGCATGGTATGTTAAGCAGAGATCACCTCTCAGAACACAATACATGACAGAGTATAGCTGGATGATTTTCAGATGGTCAGCATAGGGCATCTGGTTTAAGCCTGTGATACATTTCATGAGGTATGTCTGCAGCCACTCTAGTTGTTTCAGATGTCTTGTGAGGTACATACATAATGGGCTGTTGTAGTCTGTACTGGGTCTACTGAGAGATGAATACAGTGGGACAATGGCTTCCTTTTCCTGGATGTAAAACCCTTAGTGTGAGGTGTGCCACATAGGTGGGTTTCCTGACTGTTGTGGCAATGTGGTTATCAAAGGTGAGACCACTGTCCACCTGTGTCCCTAAGTCTGTTATCACACATTAGGTGTTTAGTGTACTGCCAGCTATGTGGTACTTCACAGGTACATGTCCATTCCATTGGGGATAACTATATATTTCTTGGCATTGATCTTGAGATCATGCCTCAAGCACCAAGCATGTCTTTTTGTAAGTCCCTTCTGTAGAATATCCACATCATGTGGGGATTCAATATTGGCTCCCAGTGTGCAGTCATCTAAGAACTTTGTTTGCCAGTGTCCCTAACTGTTGCACTGTACTTCAGATAAGTAGATGCCAAACAAGGGCGGTGCCAGGACTGAAACCTAAGGTACTCCAAATGTCACTTGTCTGAGGCTTGGGTTAGTGTCACTTACATTTATAGTGTGGGTTCTGTCAGTACAGCAGTTGGCAGCCCATTGGGTGACATAGGGATTAATGGCCAGCTTGATGCATGTATCTATGATTCCAGATGGGGATGGTGTTGAAGGCCTTGGCAAGGTCCAGATAGGCTGTGTGAACCACCTTACCCTCATCCACAGCTCCAGAGATGGATTCACATTGTCATTCAAGTTGAGGTGACATTATCGGCCCTTCCCAAACCCAACCTGGTCAGGGTCCAGTGTTTGCAGGTTGCCAATGTCTTTGTTTTAATTTCCATGATAATACATACCATGGCCTTGCAGATCAGGCATGTCATACTGCTGGGGTTGTAGTTCCCAGGATCCAAGGTGGATCCCCCCCTTGTGGACCAGGATAACTTTAGCTGTGTGTCACACAATGGCCATGAAGCCTGAGGTGTGGCTATGATTAGACATGGCATGTAGGTGAGGTGCCAGTTCAGTTTGTAGCTCATGTAGTACACAGCCCGGCATGTTGACTGGTCTAATGGCTGCTGTTGTCATAGCTCTGCAGAGTGTGTTTTTTATCTATGTGACCATTATTACCAGAATATGGCAATCTTTCTGTGTTGAGATGGGCCCTTTGGGGGTTGGGAGGGGGGTGCAGTTGGCACTCAATCGATCTGCCAGGATATTGGCAATATCCCTGGGAGCAGTATATTTAATACCATCTTGTTATAGCTCTGAGCAGTTCTGAGCATTGCCATTTAGATTCCTCATATAGCTATGGAACGGCTTGCAGTTGTCTTTGACATATTTTGCAATATTATGTTCGTAACTAGCTTTGGTGGATGTTATGAGGAATCTCTGCCTCTTACTGTAGCTGTTAAGGGTGTATTTTGCATCCTGGAAATTCCCCCATTTCTGCAACAGTTTCCTCATTTTGTTTACAGTATGTTTATGGCAGGGGGGCCACCACATTGGCTCCCTTTTGTTAGTGGGGACCTTCTTGGTTCTATATTGGATGGCACGATTCATGCATGAGTGGATGTGCTCATACAGTGCCTTCATGTATGATTCAGCAGTTGTCCTTTCAGTTCCCATCTGCATGGGTGTCACGACGTTAGTCACATCTGACATGTGTAGCATGACATTGGCTTTGGAGATGTGTGTTACGGAGTTTTCCTTACTATGGTATGGGGGAGGGATGTTGATGTTAAGGGTGATTAGCTCATGGGCAGACCTGGCCACTGATGGGGTGACCATAGGTGTGGAACATTGATTTCCCATGTTGGTAATGACCAGGTCTGGGATATTTGAGCCCCTGGTGGAACTATAGGTTACTTGATCCAGGGCATTGGGAATTATGACTTCCAAGTACCGTTGGGCACACATGTTGGTACACAAGTAGTTTTCCCAGTTAATGACAGGGTACTGTAAGTCACCCAGTATTAGGGTGTTTGCTTGTATCATAATATTTCACAGTATGTTTCAAAAGCTGTAGTGGATATCATGAGGCATGGTGTGGGATCTGTAGCAAGCTATACAATTTGGAATGCAGTCTAACCTACTGCTAGTTGCACTGGGGGTATTTCAGACACATTCTGTTGGGCAAGTAGCCTTGTGGTGTGAATATCCTTGGTGAATATGGACACTCCTACACTTTTATTGTTTTTGTCCCGGGTTGGTGTCCAACAGGTGTGATGAGTGCTGTACCTGGTATTGCAGGTGTGCTCTCTCGAGCCTTAGATCAGGTCTCTGTTACTGCACAGTTTTCAATGTTCTCCATTTTTAGGTGTGTGTAGTGACTGTGAATGGCCAAAAAATATTGATCTCTACATCACACATGCAGAGTTTCACAGTTACCATGTCGGGGAATAGAACTCCTACCTAGTTAGTATAGCACACTACAGCATTACACAGTTATAGGACTCACCATGGGGATTACTGGGCTACTCCGTCTGCAAAGGTGTATTTCAAAGTGCATGACATCAGCATCCCTGCCAAAGTTGGGCATTTGAAATTGTAGTGAGTGTGACTGGCTTAAAAAGCATTGATCCCTACACAGACAAACAAACACACAAATTTTCATGCTTGCCATTTCTGGGAATAGAATTCCTACCTAACTAGTTGATCACACTACAGCATTATTCAGTCATAGGATGCACCATTGAGATTACTGAGCTTCTCTTCCCCCAAAGGTGTATTTCAAAGTGAATGACATCACCAGCCCTGCCAAAGTAAGGCATTTGAAATTGTAGTGAGTGTGACTGGCCTAAAAAGCATTGACCCCTACACAGACAAACAAACTCACACATACACAGTCTGGGATTCAAGCTCCTATCTAACTAGTATATCCCACTACACCATTACACAGTTATAGGACACACCACAGAGATTAGTGGTCTATTATTTCCCCAAAGGTGTATTTCAAGCTGCTGACATCAGCAGGCTTGCCATAGCAGGGCAATGGAGAGTGCAGTGTGTGTGCATGGGCCATAACCCATTAATCTAGAGGCAGACACACAATACTCAGGCACACACAGGTTTATATTCCACAGGTAAGTGTATACAACTGCTAGATGACTACTGACTTGTACAGTCATGTTACACAGTTAACACAAGCACCACAGACACTATAGTTTTGAGGGATACCAGAGGCAAATGTCTACAGTGATTGACATTTGCACATCATGTGGTTTTAGCCAATTGGATGTGTGCTGGGTGGGACAGGCCTCATGATGGGAGGCTCTTTGTCACTTTCACTCTCTTCCACACATCTATGTATGTGTATTTTTGGCTGATTATAGTGTGTTGTCCTTGGATATATGTGTGCATTCCTATCCAATGTGTGTGCAAAGCATAACTGGTGTGTACTAAGGAGTGTATGCAGTAACATCTGCGACTGCCAGATATGTATGGTCCACTGTTGTTGCCAGACATGGGCTTCATTTCTTTGTGTGTGAGCATGCCCAGTATGACCTTTCAGTATTTTGTTGTCTGACGTGGCCTTCATTTCTCTAAGTGTGGGAGCATGCCCAGTATGACCTTCTGTATTGAATGTGTGAATCCATTCCAGGTAGATTGTACTACAGTGCAGACTTTTGAGTTCTACACCTACAGCTAGAAAACCGTTTCTGCAGGATATCTGTAGATTGGTTGACAATATGAGGTCAAAATGGGCAAAGCATAGTGGGTTACTGTAGGTAATTATGTCTGTGCTGCTTCTGCTACATGGTCCTGGTGTTAGCAGAGATATTCAGACATATGTACTGTTTTACACTGTGATGTTTTATGTCATCAAGTACTGTCAGGTATACATATTTGCTTGCAGTGATGTCCTGGGGAACACAGGATGAATGCAGCTGTGTCCAGTATTGTGGTTAGCAGCCTACATATTCTTGCACAATCATGCCATTCTGGAGGAGAAACTGCAGACACTTGCTGCTGGGTCTGTGTAAATGGTTCAGCACCTTGGTACAGTGGTGGCTGAGGATCCCATGCTTGTACATCCATCAACGTGACAGTACAGCCATATCCTGCTGTGGCCATACATCACAGCTGTACAGATTCACACAGGTTACCCAGAGGCAGAGGTCATATTTCTGGACATTACCCCTTCACATTGTGGTTTACGAGCAGGTTTGTACCCACCCATTCTTGTGTTTGCAGCCAGTGATAGTATGTACACACTGCTGAGTTTCGGACTTCACACACTCCATGCCGCCCATGCTCCTACCCCCCCCCCATTATTCTTTCCTCTCCCATACATTATGCAAACATTATCTGATATGTTCCCTATAGTTATTACCTCATCCCAGCAGTAATTTGGTGTTGGTCCACACTTCATGCAGTAGGACATGGTGGACATGTTACTGAGATTTGTCCACATGGCCTTGCATTTGGGTTCTGTGGACTGTGTTATGCTGTTATTTGGGAGTCCATAACATAACATATATTGGCAGTACGGGTGAGACACAGGCCTTTGGCAGAAGACTGTAGACCATTTGGTAGTGATGCTAGCCAGCTGTAGCAGGCCATTGCATTCTGTCACTCCTACAGTCCCAGACTGCAATACACTATATTCCCCTGGGGTGACAGGGTAGGTGTGCAAGGTGTTCATGCCAATACTTTCTGTCATTATTGATCCAGTGGTGTGGATGCTGGCAGGGTGCTGCTTACAGCTAGGGGCACACCTGTATGGGATACCTGTTCTGCATGCTGCATTCTTTAGCTATTGTCATACAGAGGTGGGGGTCATATTGTACTCATTCCCAACAGCAGGGATAAGACTGGAGAGGTACCTGTGGGTGGTGGTGGGGTGAATGGGTGCATGTGTGCTATGGACACTATTTGCATCTGACTCACAGATATGCATGGGGCATTCCACTTATGCTGGCTTGTGCAGGGACATCAGCTGTTTCTCAATACTTCATACTTATGTCCTTTCTAGTCTGCCAGTGTTTGGCCAGACGACATTGGTATTCCCTACTACAAGCCCAAATAATGTGCTGCTCACCTGTATGTACAATTCCAAGGGTGTGTCCATTTGACAGTTACATATTATACACTGTCTGTCTGGGGTACTTCCCCCTGTGTACTGCTTGCATGTCTGGTCCACATTCATGCCATGTCCATCTTTTAGATGGTGCCACATATTACTTCCAAACATTTACTATGGCTTACTGCTGGAATGTGTTTTGCTGGGAAGCATTGTGTTTGGCACTGCAGTTGTGGGAACTTGGCCCTGTCATCAGCAGTACTGGCCAATGGCCACCAGGACAAATGTCACCATGCATACATACTGATCACTCTCACACAATATATGACACACACCAACCTAACACACACAGTCTTGCATATTGTACACATGCTTACCTTGGCCAGCTCAGGTAATCTGTTCTCCACTATTATTATACCTACACACACATGTTACTACATTTCTACATAGGATTGGGGGGCACACCTGACTGTTACTACATTTCTACATAGGATTGAGGTGGGCACACCTGACTGTTACTACATTTCTACATAGGATTGAGGTGGGCACACCTGACTGTTACTACATTTCTACATAGGATTGGGGTGGGGGGCACACCTGACTGTTACTACATTTCTACATAGGCTTGGGGGCCACACCTGACTGTTACTACATTTCTACATAAGATTGGGGGGGCACACCTGACTGTAACTACATTTCTACATAGGATTGGGGGGACAAACCTGATTGTTACTACATTTCTACATAGGATTGGGGGGGGCACACCTGCCTGTTACTACATTTCTACATAAGATTGGGGTTGGGGGCACACCTGACTGTTACTAGAGTTCTACATATGATTGGGGGGCACACCTGACTGTTACTACATTTCTACATAGGATTGGGGGGCACACCTGTCTGTTACTACATTTCTACATAGGATTGGGATGGCACACCTGACTGTTGCTACATTTCTACATAGGATTGGGAAGGCACACCTGACACTTGTACACATTTGCTATGAGTGTACTGGTATTTCAGGCACTTCATTTCATTCTGTATTCTAACCTATCATGCTGACTAGAGGCATATCAGTGTACTACAGGTCTTAGGTTTGATTGACCTACATTTCAGTTTCTGACATCTTACCTTTCAGAACTAACATCCCACTGCCTGACCTGTTGTAGTCTGTCTGTGTAGGTCTGGGGGGATATCCATAGCCATCAATCAGAGGCTTTAGCAATGCCTTTGTTTGTGTTTGTCTACACTTGTCCTGCTGGCTGAGACTGTTGTTGGGTATGTGAGCCTCCCTGACTGGCATGTGTGTGTCCTATGGACACACATGGGGCCCAGCACATTTCCTGCAGTGAGTTTTGTCACCTTGTCTAGTACTGGCTACTATGGTGACACCAGTATTTGTTACAGATCTCATGCTGCCACTATAGGTGTCTACTATCTGCTGGCAACCCATTCAGCCACCCGATTCCCTTGCATACTCACATCCATACCATAGATACAAGTAACAACACATACTACTCCATTTGGCAATTGGTAGGAAGAGTGATTACCTTATTCCTGTGCTAGTATTGAGGATGGTGCTGAAGGGCTGACTATGTCGGATGCACATAGTACACTCCCCATACATTGTTAAGCACAGGTAGTGTCATGTTTGGCATCCCTTTTCCTGTATGTGCGAGTCAGAGAGAGGTGTGATTCCCTGGGTTCCTACTACGTCAGTGTATGTGCTATGCATTGCCTCTTTGCCATGGCATGGGCATACTGGGCATGCCTCCTTCTGCCTACTGGGGCAGGCTCAGGTTGTTTCTCCTCTGAGTCACTCTGTGCCTGTGCAGGCCATGGCAATGGTGGGGGGCTGTTTGGCCCTGCCCCAGGCTGTTCCTACTGCAGCTGTATCCACACGATTATATTGTGTAGCATGGCACATACAATGACAATTTGGTTAAATGTAGCTGGTGAGTACTGTAAGGCTCCACCAGATGTGTCCAGGCACCGGAACCATGACTTGAGCATCCCAAACACACACTCTATTATGATTCTGGCCTGTATGTGTGTCTCATTATGGAGTTCTTGTTCGTGTGTGTGTGCATTTCTGATGCATGTCATCAGCCATGGCTCCAGTGTGTAACCAACACACAAGGTGGCCATATGGGATGTCCCCACAGGCAAATAACTGGTACAGCTGTCTCATATGCCAGATGTGGGAGTTGTGATAGCTTTCAGGGCTCCCAGCACACACATTCAAGATAATGCCCTGGGCATCACACACGATCTGGCAGTTGATGGAGGGGAAGCCCTTGTGGTTGATGTAGACCCTACCCTGCTCACGAGGTGGTGCTTTGATGCATATGGGCATGCAGTCCTTAGCACCTACTTCCTCAGGGTATTCTGCTATTTGGTTGAAGAGACGCATATTGCTGGCCAATGCCTCACGGGTGTTGTGGAAATATACGTGCTTACCGGCATGTGCTGACATGTCATCCAGGAACTGGTGGAGTACCCTGGATGCTGATGCCTGTGAGATCCCCATGATATCCCCAGTTGGCCTTTGGAAGGTACCAGTGGCTAGTATTCTTAGGCCTACACATACCTTGGTATCCACTGGGATGGGTTCCTCTCTGTTGGTTCTGTGTGTGAGGTGTGGTCGGCACAGCTCAATAATTTGCTGTAGGAGGTCCCTGTCCACCCTATAGTGCTCCACTATCTCCAGCTCATGTAGCCCCTGGTAGGTTACCCTGGTTCTGTACACTCTTCTCCTTCTCCTCACTGTGAGTTGTTTGTCAGCATTCTCATCCTCACCACACTCAGCCTCTTCCACATGTTGATTTATGATAGCTGCTGCAGCCCCTATCATTTTGTTGCTTTTGTTTGGTAAAATTTCCCTGCTTGTGTACACCTGTGGTGTACAGTTCATGGGAAAAAACAGAGGGAAAGGTGTTTGCATAGTTTATAGTGGTGTGCTGGGGTGGGCTGGGCTGCGTCGTGTAAATGTGTACCGCTGTAGTATCATAATGTAGTTAGGTAGGGGTTTGAATCCTGCACTTGCCAACTGTGTGTGTGAGTGTGTGTGTCTCCCTGGGGAGGAGCAACCATTGGTTTGGGAGGGTGGCCTAATGGTTAAGGTGTTTGCCTTACAGACACAAGGTACAGGGTTTGAATCTCACAGGGGATAACTGGATAGGCTTAAAATGGCTTGCAAGGGCAGTTAGCCTAGCACTAACCTATGAACCTGTCTATGTAACTGGCTGAGTCTGATGCATTTCACCTGCCAGCTATGCTAGTTCTCTTTGATTACCTTCCTACTGCTGTTTTTCCTTCCTGTTTAAGCCCAGGGGTGCCCCACACAAACACAGTGCTCAGATGTGCACAGATCTGCTATTTCCTGGTTTACTTTTTTTTCCTTTAAAACATGGTGCACTGCGCGCACACCCATTTAGGCAATGCAAAGACACACTCCCTTGCTTAGCTTTGCTAAGCTAAGGGCAAGCCTGAGCCACAGGGCTCTAATAAGCTTACAGTATGCCTGACACACCCCTCTATGATGTCAGCTAGCCCTTAGGCTTGCACCATGGTCTTTCTGCACCGACACAGTTGGGTGCAGGCTAGCCTTGAGGGGGGATCTAGGATTCAGTATCATTGCCCTCATTTGCATAGGATTGCCTGCTAATGCCTAGTTACAAGTCTCACACTGAGCCTTCCCCCTTAGCAACCACTATTCACTGGCCATGTTGTCTTCTGCCTGCTATTGAGTATAATGGCAAAATTGTGATTTTGGATAGATGCTTATTTCAAATGTATTTATTTTTTGGCCCGATCTCAGTTGCGCGCAGCTGCCCTATGCTTAAACAGCTGAAATCAGCTAAAAAAATTAAGTTATTTATTTTTTTTTTTGCGACTGTTTTCCATGCCATTGGCCATATATTTGGAGCTGTCATGGCTCCATTTTGTAGTTTGCAGAAATGTACTCAGTTACTAACCAGTACATTTCTGCAGACCACACTAGTCCTGCACGGCCGGCTGCCAGCTTCCTGGATAGCAAATTCACCTCATCTGCATGGGTTTCACCTGCAAATGTGGTAATTTGCATACAGGAGCTGTTTCCGTGCAGGAATAGTGCAGGAGCGCTCGTGCATGTCCCGGGAGCTTATTCCTGGATAGCACGGCAGCCGTATTGCATCCAGCAGCTCCTGCACTATTCCTGCACACCGTGCAGAGCTTGCTGAATCCTGGGGATAGTGTAGGCACTAACTCAGTGTTAGTTGCTAATGAATTGCAACTGTGAATGATTAGTTTGAGGGAGAAGGAAGACACAACAGCAATTCAGACTATTTCATCTGCATTGGGTGGGTCACCCAGGATACACTTACAAAGTGTAGAAGTAACTGTAACGAGCTTTTAAATGGGAGTGTACAGCACACATTTCTCATTTTCTTTTACTAATAGCCAAACCCTACTGCTTTTGCTAAAAACTGTATTTTACTGTCATGTAATTCTATCATACATTTTAATGATGATACAAAATACTCAATAGACTGCACTTCTGAGAGTAAAACACATATAATAGAAAAATAAGCACAATACAAAGAGAAGACAGAGCTGTATTAGTGCAAACAATATTCATAAACGTTTGATCATGTATTGCACTAAATATGTAAGCTGCACATGTACAAACAACTGAGAGTATACAAGTAATACATCTTGTTAATACTGTGGAGGAAAAGAGACTTGCTTGTATGCACAATGATTTGCATTCATGCTGCAAAGTTGTTTCTCTGGCAAAGAGACAAGGCACTGCTAGTGTGTTTTTTAATTTCATTAGTATGACAGTTCATATTCAGACTTGTGTAAAAATCTGTAATTTGTGTTAAAATGTGTTTTTTAATGTTGTTTGTGTTTCATTTTTTTATTGTTTTAAACATTAATATTCGCATGAAAGGTGGCTTAGTGCACATAAGGTGAAACAGTTAAATAAATTTAAATTAATGGAAACTGCTTCTATGATAAAGACAGCATAAATTAAAGTTATGAGTCAACTGTGTGTGTAGCACACCTAGTAAACATAATGAATCACATAGTATATGTAGATTAAGGTTCAAGTCCCACATTTATCTTTTAGTGATGAAAACTAATAAACACTTTTTTACAATAATAGTACATGTTGAGCTTTGCTAATCTCATTTGCACATTACTCTCCTTTGTGCAATCATGGTGTAATGGTCCAGAAAAGAAGAGCTATTGTCAGTTTCATGCAAAATATGTTGTTACATCTTTTGCCTTCCATCACAGAAACATGCTAAGCAGCATTGCACAGTGGTCCACAAGCTTCCACAAAACCTGCAGGTTCAGAACATCTACAGACAATAGGCAGACATTGTCATAGGTTCATAGGTTCATAGGAGGTTACTAGGCTAATGGCCCTAATGCCTTTACAAGCCTAGCTATATTAAAAAACCTGTGAATGCCAACTGACCATAGTTAGATGGTTGTTGGCAGAGTGATTCTGTGATCAGCACTGGTTACCCCTGTCCATGAGGGACATAGATACCATCTCCAGGGTGAATTTTTGGTCACCCATCCTATTGTCGAGGCTGCGCTTAAATAGAATCATTGAGGAGATCTGCTTCATGTGAATTGGGAGTTTATTCCAGAGGTGTGGCAGTCTCTGGGAGATATATCTGTCTTTCCAACATTGTTAATGTCAAAAGCTAGGTTGAGTTCCCTGGAATGAGTAACTCTTGTCCCATTTGATTTGTGAATGTGCAGAATTTCTATTAGGGCAGAGTCAGAGACTACTGTGTAGGCAAGACATGCGATGCCTCTCAGCAGCCTGTATGATACAGAGTGCAGTGACAGGGCTTTTAGTCTTTTCATGTAAGTCAAGTTTTGGAGGCCCTACATTCTCTTGGTTAGAAACCTTTGGGGTCTGTTCAGTTGCAGGAGGTGTCTGGTGAGATACATACAGAAAGGAGCATTGTACTCAATTAGTGGTCTGATAAGGGTCAAGTACAATAGAGTTATAACCTCCTTAGTCTTGGATGTGATGCCCTTATTTATGAGATGCACAATGTACAAGGCTTTTTTTACCATTATGGACACATGGTGATCAAAGTTTAGATTGCTATCAACCTGTTCCCAAGTCTCACACCACTGGGTTTGAGCCTAGAGTGGTGCTATCTATATTATAATTAGCAGGGGCTATTTCTTTGCCAAAGGAGATAATGAGGCATTTTTTGCATTTAATTTTAGTCTGTGACTTTGGCATCGATCATTTGTCTGTATCATTCCCTTCTGTAATATGTTTACATTGCTGGCGGACTCAATGATTGCACCCACTTTAAAGTCATCTGCAAACTTGGTAAGCCACAGGCCATCTACTTTTACCTGGACCTCAGAGATATTAATTTCAGAACAGTAGAGGCCCCAGCACAGAACCTTGTGGTACTCCACTGGTAACTGGTCTACTGGTGGAGGTGGACTCCCAACTTTGACAGTGTGCATTCTGTCAGTGAGCCAGTTGGCTACCATCTAGTAATGTATGGCTTAATCCCCAGCTGGGAGAGTTTTTCAATGATCCCTGAGTGGGGGATTGTGTCAAAAGCCTTGGCTAAATCAAGATAGGTAGTATGTACTGCTTTGTCCTCATCCAGGACTTTGGCGACATTCTCAAAAAAGTCCAGCATTTTTAATAACCAAGATCTACCCTTAATGAAACCAAACTGGGTTGGGTCAAGAGTTTGAAGGTCACCTGTGTTCTTGTTGATAACATCCATGTGATTCTTTCCATGGCCTTGCAGATAAGGCTGGTTAGGCTTATGGCAAAGTACACAATCAGTAGTGAGGTATTTGGGCACCCAAGTTGATAGCAGCCTGACCTTTGACCAACATGTTGCTTCCATTGTACAGAAAGCTTTCTATGACCACCATGTTGCTTACATTGTACAGAAAGCTTTCTACATGGCCCACCTCATAAGTAAGAGTATCTCATCCAGGGACAAAGAGATCATAACATCCCTGTATTTTTCCCTTATAAGGCCAATTATTGAGTACAATGCCCCCTTTGGCATGTACCTCCCAAAGCACATGCAGCAGATGGAGAGACCACAGATGTTCCTCACCAGGAGAATCCAGGGCCTCAAACATCTACCCTACACAGATAGGCTAAAAATTCCTGTCCCTCTACTCAGTTTCATACAGGCTCCTCAGATGTGACCTCTGTCTGGCATACAAAGCAATCTCAGACCCCCACCTTGATGGGACCGCTGCATATCTACAACTCAAGTTCCACTTGAGCAACCCATACGTGCGAACTCAACCTGGTCTGTGATATCAATAGGACTTGTTGGCGGGACAGATTTGTGTCCCAGAGGCACCCGATCTGTGGAATAGACTCCCTCTCCACATCAAGCAGAGTACCTCATTATCCCTTTTAAGCACAACCTGGATGGGAAACAGAAAATACACCCCTGGGATTCCACCTGTGTCCCTGCTGGACAGGGGGCTTTAGGTGCTGACTTGTCTAAACATGGGCTAAACTCTTGGCTAGGCTTATAAGGGCCTCAGGATCAATGAACTAGTACCTTCCTATGATCCTATGATCCTATGGTTTGATAGTTTCCTGGGTCAGTTGATGGACCCCCTTTGTGCAATGGGATTACTGTCACTGTTCTCCACTCCACTAGAACAAAGCCAGTGCTTAGGCTGTGGTTAAAGGGAGTGCTAAGTGGTTCTACTAGGTTTGTTTTAGATTGTTTAGTAAGCAACCTGGGATGTTATCTGGTCCCATAGAGGCCATATTTTTGGTCTTGGAGAGCACTTGTATGACCTGCTCTTTGGAGATACTCGGTAGAGGACTGATGTCAGAAATGCTTTAGGGTATAGCTGGTGTGGTTGGGGGTGTGTGAAGTTATTGCCAAATCTGTCAGCTAGCAGGTTGGCAATTTCCTCAGGTTCAGTGTGAGTGGTACCATCTACTATATGTTTGGCACACAGCTGGGCATTCCCTTTTAGGTTTTGGACATAGCTAAAGAATGCTTTATGGTTGTCTTTAGCTAGGGATGCTAATTTAGTCTCATATCTAATGAAGTTTTCATTGAAAATGAAAGCACTCATTTTTTATCTTTTGGATGTTTTTAAACATGGGATTTATTAAAACTTACCTAGCATAGACTCCAGTGACAATGTTATTTTCTGAATAACACAGTTTGTCTTTTTAATCCCATTTGTGTCTTTGAAGTCCAGGTAGGTGGTGTGCTTCTCCTGGTACATGGTGGGGGACCTGTAGCTAGCAATGATGTGGTAGCATATTCTGCCTATAATTATTTGGACCTATTTGGACCTGGAGTAGCTCAAGACAGTCATACTGTTTTACCAGTCTTGAGGTGTATTTTGGTTTAATGACAATAGCTAGACCTCCTCCTTTGGTTCTTTCATACTCGTTTTGAGGTCTATAAGTGTAAAAAGGCATTGTAGCCTTGTACAGCCAGGGTGCTATCTGCATCCTTGACCCAAGTCTCAGCGACTGCAAAGATGTCAGTTTCATTCAAGGTGAGAAGGGCTTCCAGGGGTGCAGTTTACTGTTTAGCTTCTTAGCATTATGCAGCATGACCTTGAGTTTATCTCTAGTGGATTTCTTTACATCAGAAGTTTTGTTGTTTTGACATTGTCTAAAAAAGGCACTATGGGGGAGGCCAGTATCCGAAAGCCTTGAGGAGACAGATGAAGACCATCTCTGGCAAAGCAGTGTGGTCTGTCGATCATGTCTTCCTAGGCCGTCAGATACTGAATTACCCTGGAGAGACACCAGAAGCTAAGCCAATTATTGAAATCAATCATTTTTTATCTGTATTGTGACATCATCCTGTGTGAAGGTTGAATGCTGTTTAGGGCAAGGGGCATACCTGCCTGGGACACATCTGAGAGTTCAGTCATGTCTCTCTTTATATAGTCCAGAGAGGTACATCTCAAGTCATTCATTCCAACATATATTATTACAGAATCATAATGGTAATTGTTACTGAATGACTTGAATATGTGCATGATTTGATAGATCCTGGCACCTGACAGACAACTGACCATGACCTTCTCCTTGACCAACCTGGTGAGTCACCTATGACAAGTCCCAGAGACTTCCCATACTCTGGAACAAACTGCCCATTCATGTCAAGCAAAGTTCCTCATTGTCCCTCTTTAAAAAAAATCTTGACGATTGCATGGGAAATAGAAAATTCACTCTGGGCATCACTTCTGCTGCACTGCTTGACAGGGGCACAGGAAAATAATTTTCTTGGGTGGCGAAAGCCAGGGAACCTTTTTGGTTAGGCTTATATAGGTCCCATGGCCAATAGCCTAGTACCTACCTATGAAGCTATTAGGTTTTGAGATGTTTTGCTTTAGGGCCTTAATTGTTGAGACACTGATATGTGTGTTATTATGTGCAGTGGTAGATTTGTTTATGTACCAGTATGTGTAGTTTGTTTGTACTTGGGAGGTCTCTGGTCTTTTGTTAGGCTTTTAGTGAGTATCTCCACGTATGTGGGTTTATGCTTCTTGATGTTATCTTGTGTGAGTGGAGCGGTATGTGTGCTGACAACCTGTTTGATGTCTTTTTTATTGTTGTGTGAGAGGACTGATTCTAGTTTCATGGTATAGTTACATCTCTGACATACTGTATTTGCTTCCTTTAGGAGTAAGTGGTTGTCAGTATACATGAAGCAAATTGCTACATTGCCTCAGGATACCCATGTCAATTAGGCTGGCTGGGGAAATGTTGGGAAAGTGACTGTCCTTAGTAGCAAGTAATTCTTAAATACTGATTTGAGAGGGCAAATACAATCAGCTATTGATCTGGGATTAACAAGGGGACTTATTCTATAGAAGATCAGGGATGAAAGGGGGGGGGTGAAGCTGCTCAGTACTCAGCTGAGTTGTCTGCAGTGCAGAAGTGCCCAGCTGAGTTGCCTGCAGTGCAGAAGTGCCCAACTCTATTGCCTGCATATCATCATGCTATCTGGGAGGGTTTCACTGACTGGTGTCTAGGGAAAAAAACAGCTTCTTGGTGTTCGTGTCTATACAAGGCACCACTAAGCTCCTTTGTGCGGTACACAGCTATGAGCAAATGTGAGGCTTATCTACAGGCAAAATTAAACAGCTTTTAAACTAGCCTGCCAATAAAAAATCACACAGTGATCCTTCTTCCAGTAATCTCCAGCTTAGACAAAGGCTATATCCACACTCTTCTGACACAAGGGTGCAGGGGAGCCCTTCTTAATGTAAGATTGCTGGATTTGAGTTCAGATGTATGAAAAAGAGGCTAGATTCAGCAAGTCTGGATCTAGTCTATGCTAAATAAGCAATATTTCAGTGCAAAGCAAGTGCAGACAATAAGCAGGCACAAACAGTAAAAACACAAAAAGGCACAAATTAGTAGTAGAACTAAAAACCAGGTAACCAAAAAAGTAAACAAACAGGAATCAGCAAAATCCACAACCAGCAATAAGGTCCAGGAATGAAAAATGCAGACCAACCAAAGTTTCAGTACTTTAATAAAACACAATAGGATTGAACACTTTTGTATAAAAATACTTCATCAGAATCAAATGCATAAGCACAAACACCATCTTTAAATACCCCTCCCTATAGTCAAATGATTCATGCATCATAGGTAACTGCTTAAAGATAAAAAACACTTTAAAAAAACATGACAAGTATTTCCCGCCTAAAACATTTTTTAAAAGACTGTTCTTAAATTTGCACACCACACATTAATAACACAACATGAACTTTCACAAGCCAATAAATAATTATTAGCTTCGGTTAAAAAATTATTATTTGTTAGACAATGCCTGATAAACACACACAAGAATGAATATTAGCTAAACAATATAGGATTTAAGTTTTAAGACACTAGCTATTGACACCCCTTCATTAAGACCTGGAGGGTTGGTTGCATTTAATCTGAACTGCCAACGCAGTTCCCTTTCGTTCAACTTATCTTCCCACTGTCCCCCCTAAAGTCTTGTAACACTTGTTCCAGAATAAAAAAAAAAAAAAAAAAACTATGACTGGGGTACTCAATAATATGTTTAGCCAGGGGATTTCTGCTATCTTGCTTTCTAATATCCACTTTATGTTCATATATAAGTTATTTAATTTTTCCCTTTGTTTTACCAACATAATATATCCTACAGAATTGACAGACAGCAGCATAAACCACCCCAATGTTCTTACAATTACAACAATTCCTAGATGTAATTGTCATCTGGATTAAAACAAGGGTATCCCCTTCCAAGATGTCATTGCAATAATTACAAAAGCCACATTTATAGGTGCCAACCCCCTCAGCACTATGTCCATATTCACAATTCACAGATGCATGTTCTAGGTAATTTTTGATGGTACTGCCTCTTCTAAAAACAACTGATGGGCTATATCCTAATTTTCCCCCAAATTCTTTAAACAGGGAAAGAGTCTGACAGTTTTTGGTCAATATTCACCTAATCTGGGGTGCTTCATTACAAAACTCTGTAACAAAAGCTTTTTGCATATTAAGTCCATCAGTATGTCTCCTAGAAAATGCCCATGTGGCCAAGGTGGAATTAGAATGTATCAAGGGCACTATATCACTCTTCATTCTTCTCTCCATTATACTATCACAAATATTAGCTACTGCACCCTCAGGGTATCCCCTATGAAGTAACATATGCCACAATTTTTCACATTCTACCACAAAATTATTATGGAAAGAAACCATTCTTGCCACTCTAATATATTGACCTTTTATTATTCCCATTTTTGATGGAAAGGGTGGTTACTTTCAAAATGTAATAAACTGTTACTATGTGTGGGTTTTCTGTAAATCTTACTAGCCCATTTTTCATTTTGATGGTCTTTATAAATGGTGACATCTAAATAATCAATGCTTTCCAATTGAATGGTATAAGTAAACTTCAAAAAAGATGTAGAGGAATTAATAAATTCCATAAAGCCCTGAATCTCCTCAAGAGGTCTATCCCAGATGATAAAAATATTGTCAAAAACAGAGATATAATTTCCAAGGTTTAACCTCAAATTGCCTGAAAATCACATGCCTTTCTCATTGCAAAAGAACTATATTAGCAAATATGGGGGCACAAGATGCCCCCATTGCTACCCCTTTACTCTGCCTATAATATTGTCCCTCCAAAAAAAAATTGTATTTTAGGACCATTTCCATACATAGCACCAGAATATTTACATTATCATTGTTAAACTCAGTGCTCTCACATAAGACGTCATGGAACAATCCAAACCTTGTTCATGTGGTATAGTGTTATACAATCCAATCACATCCACAGTTAGAAAAACAAAATTTCATGAAAACTCAGTGTTTTTCATTTTACCCAGAAAGTCCCAGGAATCTTTGCAAATATGTTCAAAAGGTTCTAAACACTGTTTTAACAAAGAATCAACATAAACACAAAGGGGGTGGGTTTTGGACATCCTAGCATTAACAATTGGTCTCATTGGTGGATCAATGGTACTCTTATGGATCTTTGGGATCCCAAATATACATGGTACTACTGGATGTAATACTTGTAGAAACCTATGTATTTCAGGTGTAATCCCACCTTCATCCACCACATCCTGCGGGAAAAAAATGATTCAGTGGTATGCCTAATTGATGTACCCCGGTGAGGTCTCATACAAATCACAATTAGTAATGTGACTCATCATTTTATACAGATAATCATCCCTATTCATGACCACTACCCCACCCCCTTATCAGGTTTCATAACCTTTAGGTGTTTGTTCTTAGCTAATTGGAGAAGCAATGTATGTTCCCAGGAATTCAAATTGCCTGTCTTATTAATGTCAGATTTACACAAAACCCTAAAATCCAGTTCCACCATTTTTTCAAATAAAATTAAAGGCAAAGGCAGTGGATGGTTAAATAAACTACTGCGTTTCAAAACATTATTTGTCAATTCCTTTTGGTTTCCCAACACAAACCCCAGGTCTATTTTTCTAAGGAACAACTTCAGGTCGATCAACAGGGTGTCTATTTTGAATGAAGCAGAAGGGACAAACAACTCACCCCTGCTTAACAAATCTGCATGTTTAACAGTATATTCAAAGTCACTGTAGTTTAGCAATTTAAAGTCACCTGTGTGGTTACATACCAACGAAGGTCCTTCCATGGTATTTTCCCCCTGTAAATCAGTTACATCATTATCACTGCATCAAAGCACTCCGTTATGTTGCACAATATCCTCACTGTTATTGCCACCTGGTTCCCTGTTTTGTCTTCCACTGGTTGTGTGAAACATTGTTTTGTCTCTGTTTTTTTAGTCTCTCTGAATGATGGACAAAATCCCCTGCCCTGACTCTAAAGGGCTCACCTCGTATTCAGCATTGTACCTCACTGGTTCCACTTCCTCAATGGTGTCATCATGTACAGCAGGACTCTTAGTGGCTGGAGGTTTAGGGTATACTCTCCCTTCTATGTAGGAAACCTGGTCCCTCTCAAATTTTTTCTCTTTCCTGGCCATGATAAAAGAAATTTCATGATCCAGTTTCCTGAAAATTTCTTCATATTCTCCTCAGAATGAAGAGAATTGCAAATTTTTGTGTAAAGCAGCATCCAATTTGTCTGCTTCACTAATCAGTGCAGCCAATTCTTTTTGATTATATTTAATAATGCACTCCAACAATTCACAGCCATGCCTGTTGAACATGGCAAGCAACTCAGAGTGAAAAGGAATGCCCCATTTGACATCATTAGGGAATTTCCAAGCTTTAAGACCTTTGGGAATCCTTTTAGCTATAATGCTTTCCCACAGGTAAACATTCTCCAGCTGTAGTTTACGACAGACACAATCGGTTCAAATGAAAATAATTAACATTTAAAAGTTTGAAGTTCCTCAGCAACACAAAGAACTATTAAACCATTGTTTTAAGTCCTTCTGCTGGTCTGCATGGGGTTGGGGAAGAGCAGAAACGGTTTCCCCACTGGAAGAAGTTCTTTGACCAGCAGTTAACAAACAAGAAGGTGTTTGTTAAAATTCTTTATCAGCATGCACAGCACCATCACATCTTTGTAGTAAAATGTTCACTTTTTGAATAAGCTCTTGCACAAACTGAGTAAGCAAGCCCACATTCTGAGAAAGTTTCTCCATCTCACCTGCTTTCACACCAGGGCCAGCTAAAACTAAAAACCACTGGAACACATACACTGCTAGTCTATACTAAGAACATTTTAATGAAATGGCACAAATTAATGCAGTAAAACAGTAAAATAGAGATAAAAAGTGAAGATCAAACTCAAAATAAGCTTAATTTCTTGTTCTTATGTCAATTTAAAAAGATACATTGTTGCATCTTTTGCTCCATCATGGAAATATGCTAAGCAGCACTGAACAGTGTTCAGTAGGCTTCCACAACACTTGCAGTTACAGAACACCAGCATACAATTTGCAGACATAAATTTCAAAAATGACACATTGTAACATTTCTGGTCTTCCACTGAGCAAACACACTAAGTGGTGTCGCAAGGCAGTCGACACTTATACAGTAATGAATGTGAAAATATACAGCTGCTGTCTAGCTCTTCCTGTGGCAGCAGGTGTAAGTAAAGGGCTACAATATATGTGAGTCAGTATTCTAATCCAGCAAACTCAAAAGTTTTACCAGTGTTTTTCCACTTTGCTTTATATAATGATTCACAGTAGAAAAATAATTACACATACAAATAGCTATGTATATCAGGTGTATTGACCATATGCAGGATATTGATTACATTAAACATCTTCCTGTGGGTATCAGTACAACTATAGTTCTACAAATAAACATTTATTTTATGAACTTTCATGTTACACACATGCATGGTTAACCACTCAGCTCTTTAATGTACATGAATAACTAACTAGCATGTCTGATAAACAAGTTCTCAATTGCAATGAGCACTCTGCACAGTAATGACTGTAAAAAATATACCTGTTGCCCGGTCTTCCCTATGACAACTAGTATCAGGTAATGTCCAGTATAAAGGTGAGCTAATGTCCTAATCTAGCACACTCCAAATTTTATTAATGCTTGCCCACTCAATTTTATAAACTAAAGAACAATCCAAAGATAATTATAAATAACAATAGCTATGTATAGCACTAGAGATCAGACAAATTATATGTGTGAATGAGGGTGTACTGTCAATTGTGTTTATGTACTTAAAAGTGTCTTTTCTGCCCTGGGATGGACTTTGTACTTCAATGATATTCATATACTCATGAAACTATAAACCTAAACCAGGACCTTGTCAGGTCACAGACATACATGGCTAACCAATCACTTTTTCATGTGTTCACATAATTAATGAATATTTCTGACAAGCATTTCTTCTGTGGCAAGAATGAAAACACATACAAGGAAGAATATGTTTTGTCTGTTTTACATAAGACTGAATCACAGATTGTACTAATTACTTTTATCAGTGTGTAAAGCCACACAAAAATGTGTCAGGACATACAGTTTATACACCTATTACATGTCTATAAAGTTTAATCAACTAACAGGTACAGCAGCAACCAACTCATAAACTAATGGTAACTGTCACATTACCCTTTTTATTTTATATACTGCCTTCCTCTTTGGCAGTGTTGCTGTCTGCTTAACATCATGCAAACACAGTAATTGTTCAGGTTTGCACACTAGCCTTAAACATGATAAAACAAATCTAGTGGTAAAAAACTTAAAGTCTTGCCCCAGGATTCAATAAACTCCATGCAGGAATAGTGTTATTCCTGCATGGAGTGAATTGTGTCCATTTCCACATAGCCTTAATAGCAGCGCACCTTACATATTCATGAAGGCATGATAGAGAGGCTGACACAAACACTACTGAGTGCAGAGGGAATGTTTTAGTAGTGTTCGCACATCCAACATGCCCCTGCACTCAGAAAGTGCTGTACAGCACTTTCTAACTGCTTTAAGTGTCCATGGACACTGAAAGCAGGAGTTTAAATTGGAAGCAATACAGGGGATGTGTGGCAGGTACTGTCAAACACCCCCTGCAATGTGAAAGTCCCATACAGCACCTTTAAGATGTCTCAACTTCTTAGAGAAAAACACTGGCCAAAGCCAAAAATGATGGGGGACAAATAGGGACAGATCATAAATATTGCCCTTACAAACTTAGAAAGTTGATAGAGGAACAGGATTTGTATTAACATAACAACATGTGTGGAAGGATTAGAAGTCTGAAACTGAAATGTATGCATATTTTTAGTGACTTAAATCCAGATATGTCCCATACAGACTTAGACAGTTGATAGAATGACAGGTAGTGCATTACCAAATATGACTTACAAGTAGTACTGATACATGTAATTAAAGTGCTTTTATTAATGTATTTTCCATTCTGTTAAGTTTAAGTGTAGCTGAGCAGGTTTGTGCATTATGGCCCTCTGCTCAGCATTGCTTAAACATCTCATATGAGCTAAACAAAAATGTATAGCTAAAATTCTTAATGCTGATATAACATAGTGGTTAGAGTCCCAGCTTTGCATGCAGGAGTTCATGGTTTGAGTACAAAAACAGGCATTACATGTTTACATGAGAAAACATTGTTAAAATTATTTTTTATGTTAAATTATGCAGTAATTAATATTTGTTACCCAGGGTAGTGCAACTGGTTCAGAATGGAAGTTTGAGTGCATATAACATGTGAAATCACCCATGTATACAAAAGTGTCCCATATAGTATAGTCATACCCCAAGGTAATGTAATGAAAACACATAGAGGGACATCATGTAAAGTAAATCATATACACTTAATAATATGTCAGTAGTGAATTAATCTACAATTCTGATATATTTTTAAAATGAAAACCGAGCAATGCTAAGCAGTGCTCAGCTTTGCTTAACTGGTTTAAGCATTGCTTAGATGTAAATTCTAAGTAGCAGTCAGCTCAGCTAAGCAGATTTGAGCACCACTTAGCTGAGCTTAGCATTTTCAAAATGGTCCAATGACAGCAAAGGGTGGGAATATGGCCTTATTTAAACCACACAGGTGGGAATATAGCCATAACCTGTTGTAGTCTGATCTCTGCAGGAACCATGTCTGGTGTTGGAGAGGTAGTGAGCTTTCGGGTGCAGCGCTGTGGCATTCATTAGTCCAAGGTCATGGTCGGGCTCCCTGTAGAAAACTATGATTACAGACTGCTGCAGGGCCAGTAACCAGGGCTCTCAGTACAAAGTAGAGACCTGGGACCATCTGGCACATGACCTCACCAGTGCCACTAAAATCCCCTGAACTGGTGAGCAGGTAAGGCATCATTATGCTGATCTTAAGTGGAGGAAGGGGGAGCTCTTGGCCCAGCAGTTCCAATATACACAAACACGGAATGCTCCAGTAGTTAGTAAGTATCTCATCCATAGCTGTCCTAGGCTGAGTATGAGTTAGACAAGTATGCATAATGTTTGTTTTCTCCCCCTACAGCTGCAGCGGAGAGGGCTAGCAATGCCAAGGCCCATACTGACAGACTGACAAGGCTGCACCAACAGGCTGGTGAGTACAGATCTACCTTACAGTATATAATGAAATAAATAAGAAGGAGTAAAGGTTTGCCAGACTAATGTTGATCTTCAGGATGTGCAGTAGTAAAGTACTGTGTCATATAAGTACAATAAAGACCTAAACCACCAACTGTTGTGTTTACTCTGGTATGTTGTTGTAGAAATAGAATGTGTACAGGTTCTTCACAGCAAATATGGCTTTGACAGCATGAATTAACCGAGATTGTTTTGAGAACCAGCTATTATGCAAAACAGTAGACTGTGGAGCTGTAAAACAACATATAAATGAAATATGACATATGTTATGCACTAATAAATCCAAAAGTGAGGCAAGTACTACCATGCTGTATATGAAGCAATTTATCTTTATTAAAACAATAAAAGCAGTATCATAAGTGCTTTCGGGTAAATCCCTTCATCAGATGATAAAACACTAGTAAAAACATAGTATCTAATATAGTACACCACAGTCAATAAAAATCAATAATTTACCCTCCATTTTGCTAGAGCTGGTTTTAAAGGGGCAACATCATTTAATCCTAGGGCTTTGTCAGCTCCCAGTCTAAGAATCCATTGCATCTCTTTGTATTCAGTTTCATTATACAAGTCACCCATTCTTTGACTTCTATTTACAAGATACATAAAACCATAAAGGCAAATACATGATCATTATGCAATTCTATATGCTTGTACAGTGCATTGTGTTCTTTTCTTAACCTTATATCTGATAGATGCTTAAAAATTCTATCTTTAAGTCTGCAATTTGTTTTTCCTACATAATATGCAATACACTGTTGACAGTTTGCAATATAGACAACAGTTTGTGTGTTACAGTCAGCATATATATTCAAAAAGTAATTCTTGTTGGCCCTGGGGTGTATAAAACAGTTCCCTTGTAGAATGTGCTTACAGGCTTTACAATGTAGGCATGGATAAGTTCCCTTCTTCTTAATGCCTGAATTTTTAAATGCATGGGTTCTTGACACAAGATATCTTTCAGATTTTTCTTTTAAAAATAAATCTAGGTTGTGTCCCTGCAACTCTAGTTATATTCTCATCTGTGAAAATAATTCTCCAGTTATCTGTAATTATATTACATATACCACCTATATCACTACTGTATGTTAAACATATTTTCAAACCTTCATTAGGTTTTTGGACCTGTGCATCTACCTTATTAGGCCTTTTTTACTTCTGTGTAGCCATGGTTTTGCACTTTGTTTTCTATAGAGACTGCTGTTATCCATTTCCTTTTTTAATGAATTTTTATTATAACCTCGTGCTTGAAAATTATTCTTTAAAGAGTCCAATTTCTGTATAAAGGAATTTTCATTCATGCAAAGTCATCTACCAATGTCACTGAGACAGTGACTGAAGGAGAAACATCTGTGAACATTAATTTGGGCACAACAGCTGGCCAAATGGATGAGTCTCAAAGTGACAGGCTGGACTTTTCCACAATGGGAGCCAAACCAAAACAAAGTGCCAAGATGCCTGCATCTGTTGTTACACCTACTTCTTTTTCTCCTTCTTCTTCTCCTTTTTTCACATTACCAGCACCGGTGAAGAAGAAGAATTCTCAGAAGAAGAGCTTTTCACATCAGATGGACAAGGACTACAAGAGACGACGGGCCTCCAATTGACTGTTGATAATGTATATAAGATCTGTAATGTTCATAATATTTCAGGTATTTCTCTTTCTGAATTACAACTATCAGTGTTAAGCAAGGGTTTAAAATTTGTACCTAGTACAGGGACAGATTTTTGTACTCTAATACCTAAGCTGCTATACTTTGCACATAATGTAATGTTGAAGCAAATGTTTAATGATACTAACAGTGTTCAAACACCTCATGCATTGAAGCAGCCTAGCACTTTTTCACCTATTTTAAATCCTACACTGTTGTTGTTTGTTAAATCATGTGAATGTGAAATTGAACAGTATCTACATAATACACATAAATCTATTTATTTCAACTTAGACCAACTACATAGAAATGCACTGCAAGAGCTAAAGAATAATACCAACATAGCTATAAAATCTGCTGATAAGGGAGGTGCTGTTGTTGTACTTAGCAAACAGTTTTATAACACACAAATAGATCTGTTGCTAGCTGGCAGACTGACTTTTCTTCAGCTGTCACCACTAATGGTGAATTCTTATATATAAAAAGTGCACAAATCTTTATTTAACGTGGAAAAAAACTGGTTTGATAGACCATGAGCTGCTGACATTTTTATATATACAACATCCTACTATCCCAGCTTTTAAAGCCTTACCAAAAATTCATAAGGATCCCAAAACACCACCCATGAGACTCATAGTATCAGGTAGGGGCTGGGTAACAGAAAATATTTCTATTTGGTTAGAATGCACTCTTATACCAATGTTACAAACCTTCCCTCGAATTTTGAAAGATACTGCTACATTTCTGGAATCACTGGGTGTTTATTTACAAGAGAACAGTGACATTTCCTATATGTTTGTTACTTTAGATGCAAAGAATTTGTTCACTGTCATAGAAAATCAATATGGTATTACTGCCATTTAAGAAATACTGAACAAAAAGGTGAATACATATAGATGAAAATATATGGTTATGTTCCTTATTAAGGTTAGTATAAGAGAACAATGTTTTTCTTTGTCAAACAAAGTATTATTGCCAGAGACAAGGTATAGCTATGGGTACATCTTACTTCTGAATTATGCCTACCTAGGCTATAAGATACACTATGCTATGGTGATCCAGTAAAATGACATGTCTGATAGTTTTGTAAGTAACTGTTACAGTGTTGCAAGTGTAAATAGAAAAATATGTGTGTGAGATGCATACACCAGCTGCAGTTATGACATACTCCTGTGCACATAATAAGTAAAATTAAGACAGGTTTTAGACATACTATAATGAATACTTCATTAACCTGGTAACAGAAATCATCTAATTTCAGAAGCCACAAAGATAGTTATTACCTTGTACTTATAACTCCTGCTTATTTGAATATAATGTGCACACTGCTTTATTAGATGACATAGTAAGCCCAGTACTGAGCAATGTTGTTATTTTCCTCTGCTCACACTGCCTAGATATGTTCAATTGAATTGATTAAGTAGCAACCAAATAAATAGTGAATACAGTAGATAGTAAATTACTGATTACTCTCCTCACCATTTAGTGCTTTCTAATCTTTGGTAAGTGGGGGTCAAATTTCAGTAAAGTGCCAAAGATTCTGGTAATTAGCCAAAATTCTTACACCAACATGCAAGTAGTTGTTTAACTGCACTACTAAATTGTGTGGGCATATCTACTTATTTTCTATGATGAACAGTTGCTTTATTCCCAGCAAAGCGTTAAGCCATGGTTCTATAACTCATAAAATTGGCATCTCAGACAGTCTTGCAAGTGCCTGTTGATGTATTGTGGGAGTTGCCTTGATGACGGGGAAGTACTTGGAAACCTATAGTAAAATTGCCCATAAATTAGCATAATAAAGTAGTTTAGATGTCATTCATTCTACCAAGAATTGTTTGAATTACACATTTACAGACATAGGTTCCTAAGAAATGCAAATCCTAAATAAATGATATTCTGTATGCTACACATCTGGTTAAGGCAGGGATTTATAACTGATACATGTCTATTAAGTGTCATGCCATAAGAGCTAGTCATCACTGCTGACTAGCAGACTCACACAACATCAGTGCAGGGTAACCCTTCTTTGTCAAGTATGTAACCCTGACATGTAGAAGCTCCATCCAGTAATGTAGCCGTAATTCTCTCAGTCTGCCCCATACCATTACATATTGACAGTCTAACAGGTATGTATGTGCTTCAGAAGCTATGGGACATAGGTAGATGTAAAGTTAGGGCAGACCTGTATAGTACTGAGCAGTACTGTTGTGAAAACTAGAAGCCTATACAGTTGTTAATGGACTGTTTTCTTTCCCCCCACCCCTCATCTGCATCAGTAATTATTATTCCTATACTACAGGTATGTTATTCTCAAAACCTGTTGTTGGGACATGCGTTCTATGATTGTTCATATATTTAATTGGTGGCAAATTAACATACCTTGTTCAAATACCATTATTGGTGGCCTGTTGCCGTAAGTGTAATTTTCATGCTGTTAAAATGCTTACTGTTGTTCCATTTATGCATGTGTTCTGTTTGCTATGCATCTGTTTCAGTCTGTTAGTTTGGGTTAATTGGAACACCCACACATGCTGTTATAACTAATTTTGAAATGTTTTGGTCATGACTAAACAATATATCTTGGAAAACCACAACACCATAGCATGTTTGGGAAGGCCGATCCAGGCAGATTTGCCTGTCCTGCCTCATCTGGCCATGGCACCAGGCCCCAGCACATCTGGGACCCAAACTTGAACATCCTCCTCAGCTGGTCCTTGTGTGTGTGTGTGTGTGTGTGTGTGTGTGTGTGTGTGTGTGTGTGTGTGTGTGTGTGTATACATACATATACATGTATATATATATATATATATATATATATATATATATATATATATATATATATACACACATATATATATATAAATATATATATATATATATATATATATATATATATATATATATATATATACATATATCACGGTGGTGGTGCTGCGGTAGCATTGTCACCTCACAGTAAGACGCTGTCCGGTTCGATTCTCAGCTACAGCGTCTTCTGCGTGGAGACATGCGTGAATGGGCATACCTTCGTTGAAGGTTGTGCATCAGGGCTGGAAACTCAGTATGTAAAAATCAACTAACAATCATTAGCAGACCAGAGTTCCGCTGTGGCGACCCCTAACTGGGAAAAGCCGAAAGACACAACAGTATATATATATATATATATATATATATATATATATATATATACACACACACACACACCACAGAAAAACAGCTAGCGATCCAAACCTCAGCCAAAGAAGTCACTATTGTTTGCCAAGAAATACAGAGTTCTATGTCAAAAGATGAAAAATTCTTTATTGTAGGTAAGCGCTTTCATGGTGCAGCTCACACCACTTCATCAGACCTTTTACAACCATGCATCACAGTACTCTATACTTTATACAAAAAATGTAATCAGTCCATTAACTTAATTGATTCATTTGATTCAATTAAATAAATTAACTTGTTAATAACCCATGAAAACCTTCTATCAAAGCTATGCATAGGGTGCACAAGCTCAAACTACTATAAAAACATATATAAGAAATGCATATATAACAAATGTGTATGAGTGTAAAGACACAATAAAAACTCATAAAAAACACTTATAAAACTCATGTATGCATAATTTTAGACCAGTGCATTCATACAAAGATAGAAAACAAATACATACAAACATTTCTCTCTTTCTGCACGTAACCAAACTACTATAAAAACATAAATAAGAAATGCATATATAACAAATAACTATTTGTGTATGAATGTAAAGACACAATAACAATTAATAAAAAACACTTATAAAACTCATGTATGCATACTTTTAGACCAGTGCATTCATACAAAAATAAAAATATAAAACAAATACATACAAACATTTCTCTCTTTCTGCACCTAACCAGAAGGGTGCTTAGGTATTACTTATTACATAACTGTTCCAAATGACTTTTGTATGATTAAATCAAAGGCCTGTTCTGCAAGACAGGCTTAAGGGAGAGTCTATCGTTTTGCCCCTGACCCCTGTCTGCTCTCAGTCTAATAATCCAATGTGTCTCAGAAGTCTCAGTTCTATTTATTATGTCCCCATCTCTATAATTTTCTCTTATTGATTATATCACTTGGAAGCTAAATGGCCCCTTACTTTGCACATGCTTAGCCAATGCATTTGTCACATTCTGGTTTCTAATGTATAATAAATGTTCTTGTATTCTGAACCTCAATTCATGTTGGTTTTTCCTACACAGAGACTTGAACAAACATTACGCACTGCTATATATACTATATTCTTGCTATTACAGGTAGCTTGAACATTAAACACATATTCTCTACCTGTGTCAGGGTGCATGAAATTATTACTAGCATCTATGTATCTGCACTGATTACATCTAATGCATGGTAATGTGTCCTTCTTGGTAGTAACATTTCTGATTGGTGTTTCTTTGGCTTCTATGGGATAACATAAGTGCCTCTTCAGAGACTTATTGTTTTTAAAGGAGAAACTTGTTTTTTCTCTTATCTCCCTTATGTTGGGATCCTGTGTCAGAATGGGCCAGTGCTTCCTAATGACTCCTGTTATTAGGGAAATACTACTTGAATATTGGGTAGGTACTCTCAGGACCATACCTCTCAAGTGTACCTCATTACAAGGAATGTACCTCATTTGGGGTCTTAAAAAATTCATGTTCCTCGAAGTTCCTCAAAGTTCCACTTTGAAAGAGTCTGTCACACATTCAGTGTTAGGAATTTTTTTAAGTGAAATCCATGGTAAATAGAAATGAATCATATTAATTCATTAAAGGATCTTCTTTATAAGTAAAACCAGCATATTTTAACCATCCTATGACCTTCCTAGTTGAAGTTGTTAGTAAGCCATTAGTATGTGTCCCACATTTTGCCCATTTGTTCCAAATTATGAAGGCGAGTGTTCCTCATTTTGGAGATGGAAGGCTGAGAACTATGCTCAGGACTTTCTTTTTTACTATAGAGTTCATAGTTGTATTATTCCTGTTATCAGAAAAGTAGGGCTTCCCAGTAGTGTCTTGTAACTTGGCACTCTCATCTATTATGTCATTTGTAATGTGGTCAGTGTAACCCCTCTCGCTAAATCTCTGTCTCAGGTCAGTGATCTCTTGGTCAAAGTCCTTGTCCCTTGCTGTTAATGTAGATGCTCTCAATGTTTGCCCTTTTACAACATTTTTAAAAATGTGTCTAGGGTGCATGCTCTCTCGATGCAAAATGGTATTTCTATGACACTCCTTATGATATATCTTAGTAGTTATTTGGCCCTCTTTTGTCTTAAGCACCTTCACACCTAAAAACTCCACTTCCTTATCTGAAACCTTCATTTCAAAGATCAGAAAGGATGTATTGGTGTTAGCATTATGGAAAAACCTATCAAGTTCTTCCTGGCTACCATCCCATAACAAAAAAAGGTCATCTACAAAATGCTTGTAGAATATTATCTGGTTCCAAGTGCCATTACTTATACTGTTATTCTCCCATAAGGGTATGACTAAATTTGCATAGCTGTTGGCACTGGAAGTGTCCATGGCCACCCCTTCTTTTTGTAAACACACAACATGATCAAATAATATAACATTGTTTATGAGCACCTGCGCCGTCAATAGACAAATTAATTATATTTTTATCTGTGTGCAAGTGCCATCCTTTGTTAAATATTCCCTTAACATATCAACCCCCAAGTCATTGAGAATTAATGTGAAAATGGAACGAACATCCAATGTAACCAACTTCACATTATCCAGATTTAAGTTAGTACTTTTCAAAAAAATCATATAATTGGTTTAAGAACTGTTTGGTATCCTTTAAAATAGTTACATTCTTGTCTACTAATGGTCATAATGTTTTCTCCAAATATATGTATATCAGTTCTGTTGCCCAATTCTTACCTGAGAATATAGGTATTGGGGGGGAGGCTCAATGGTCCTTTTGTTTTTGGGAACCCCTTGAATAATAGGGGTAAGGGGCTATTAATTTTAAAGTAATTATACAAGTCTTCAGTTATGCACCCTGACACAGGTAGAGAATATGTGTTTAATGTTCAAGCTACCTGTAATAGCAAGAACATAGTATTTATAGCAGTGTGTAATGTTTGTTTGAGTTCATATGTGCATGGTAAACAACTGACGCAGAGGTGTGTGCTGAACTGTATGTGATACACTGAGCTCATACCTTTCAACTGTCCAGAGTTTTGTAGACTGACCACATGTTTGCCACATATTTGTAGTCAATGCCTCATACAGTTGTGTATTGTCTGGCAAATCACTGGCAACCCAGTAAAGACTAAAGTCATATCATAATAGCATACATTTGAATGTCAGATGTCATATCCTGTGGAGTATTCTGTGAATGTGAAACCATCCTTGTTAGCAACTAAGTGTGTCACTGCTAGATTTATAAAGTGTCTCTATTGTCCGGCCTTTGTCCACCATTCATGTATGCCTTTGTCCAGATGTCTTGCTCTAACAGGAGCTAGGAGTTCTAGCATGAAACTAATGTCATTGCAAGGGTACCTTGTCCTGGAGGATGCTGATATTTGTGCAGTCACTGAAACCTGGTTTGCAGCTGTGGAGACCACACTAACCTTGCCAGGTTACTCATCCTACCATACTTTTAGACCCCAAATGATGGGTTGCAAAACCAAAGGAGGTGGAGCTTTAAACATTATCATACACATACACACCTCCTGGCTAGCCAAGCAGTATGATGCATGGGAGACATCCCAAGTGCAGTTAACTGTTGACAAAACTATTAATCACATCATAGCTAGCTACAGACCTCCAACCATGACTCTTTACACCCACTACATCTATCTGGACTTGCTTGAATCTGTCAAGATTCAACCCTCTACCCTGTTTCTAGTTGACTTTAACTACCCAACCATAGTGTGCATAACCTATTCTATCTGAACATGAATGCACATAGATTCCTCGGCTTAGTCAGTATCAATGCATTGGATCAGCTGGTCAACACCAATATAACAGGTGGAAATATCCTGTACCTGGTCTTAACCAACATGAGTAGCCACTGTAGCACTCCTACAGTGTCATCCTGCTTGGCAAGATCTGATCACATAGCCATCACTGTTCAGGTCACCATCTCCCCTGCCCCCCTGTCAGGGTCAAACATAAAACATTTTCCAAAACTGACTATAAATCACCTCGGAGCACACACACACACGCACACACACGCACACACACGCACACACACGCACACACACACACACACACACACACACACACACACACACACACACACACACACACACACACACACTGCTGCATGGGGACATGCATTGAAACACACATGCACATAGAGTTAACACTTTTCAGAATAGATTACCTACTCATCTATATATGTACAATACACAGTGATACAACCATTGCATGCACCACAGTGGCTTTGTGTTAGAAACGGTGTAACTGTGCTTGTAAAGTGGATGACATATGTATGGGTTGAAACTAGGTTGGCAATGGGGGAGTTAACAGGGTGGAAGAAGCACACAAAATGGTATAACCATCACATACACACACTAAAGACAGCCACAGGGGCTGTGCATACAGAAACACATACACAGTTGCCAATTGACATATTAGTCTATGTCATAGTTAGTTAGTCATACAGATTGATGCCTGGCTGTGTAAGCTTATGTATCATAGCCACCTGGGGATTATTGTTAGAGATTTGGGCTATGGGGGAGTTCACAGGGTGGAAGAGGCACACAAAATGGTATAGCCATCACATACATACACTAAAGACAGCCACAGGGGCTGTGCATACAGAAACACATACACAGTTGCCAATAGACATATTAGTCTATGTATCCAGTTGTGTGTACTATAGTGCTATGCATGCATGACATGCTCCACATAGATTATATACCTAGGACATAATCTCTTACAAGTAATCTTGTGAATGCCTTCATGGATGGTGGGATAATCCACCAGAAATAGTGATTGGTCTCATCTACTGCTCCTACAAACCTGGACAAATGATAGAGTGACAGACTTTGTATCAGCATGATGTGTCAGTCAGGTACAATGCCTGATGCTGGCATGTGTGTCACTATGGTAACTGTGACATATTTGGCAATGATATCACAGGAATGCTCATTAGGTGATAAAGACCACATATAGGTTGCAAACATCTGGATATTCCATATACATCAGCAGGACTGCTAAAGTAGGGCATTGGGAAGTGTAGTAGGTGGGAATGGCCTAAAACTGTTTCACCTACAAACAAACACACACACACACACACACACACACACACACACACACACACACACACACACACACACACACACACACACACACACACACACATACACACACACACACACACACACACACACACACACACACACACACACACACACACTTACATTTGGCAGGACTGAGATTAGAACCCCTTCCTATCTAGTTATTTGTATTATAGTGCAACTCAATTATTGCACACACTGCAGATCTTATAGGGCTCACAAGTGTCCAATGGTACTTCGAAGGTGGCTGACATCAGCAGATCTTATGAAGTAGGGCAATGGGAAGTGTACTGAGTGGGAACGGCCTCTTAATACTGAAACCTACAACACACACACAGACATACACACACACACATGCGCACACACACACACACACACACACACACACACACACACACACACACACACACACACAAAGGAGGTGATGTGATATTATAACCCTCACCTCAGTACTATTACACAGTGGAGCTCACATTCATGCTGGCATGTACGACTGGTTATGACTGGTATGTCATTATCCACAGCAGGATATTACCCAATGTCATTCAGGGTATCCCTATGTATGACTCACTCTTTGTGTGTGTCTCCCTGTGTCTCTCTCTATCACTGCCCCTCTCTCTCTCTCTCTCTTCCCCACATCTATGTGTGTGTATACTTGACATATTGTTATAAGTTGCCAATATATACGTCTGTGTATCGCACACAACAGATGCAGATATATCACATATGGGCCACCTACAGCTAGCTGAGTGTAATCCTGTCTGATAGGTGTGTTGAGGCAGTTAAGGTGTACATAGTTGGTTGTATGCAATGACATATATGCACAATGCAGTTATATAGTCCGATGTGGGTTCCGACAGTGGCTGTGATTGTCTAAGTGTATAAGCATGCTCAGTATTACCTTCTACAGTAAGAGTGGGACTCCATTCCAGAGATAGTTGTACTCTGGACCAGGGTTTTGCGTGCTGCAACCTTACCTCTCAAAAGTAAACAGGAAGTTGCTAGAGGTACAGTGTTTGTTTTAGCAGAGATTTTGTGACATATTTGACATCTGACACTGAAATGTATTGTGTCATTACATAGTGACAGACATCCACAGATCATCACAGTGCTTTACCAGAGAAATACAAGCTGTATGATGCACATACCAATATTATGAGCCCAACTATAGACAATATTATGAGCCCAACTATAGACATTCTTGCCCAATCTGGCCAGTTGAGAGGTGTGGCTACAGCAGATTGACAGATGAAGCTGTGTAAACAGTCCAGCAACTTGGTGATATACTGGCTGGGGATCTTCTGCTTGTGTGGTATTCTTCTTACCTGAAAAGTCATATCCTGGTGTGGGCTATACCTCTCAACTTTGCAGTTTTTTGCAAATTGTTTCGTCCAGTCCACATAAACTTGTGTTTTTATGGCGAGTTAGTTGCAAATATTTAAAGACTGAAGTTACAAACCGATGATAGACATTAGTGTTTCAGACTTCATAACCTTCAGACAATTCCTGCTAATGCAGAACCCATTATTCTACCAACTGTCTCAGTTTGTAAGAGCAATATTTACTACGTATCTCTGTAATCTGTATAACTGTTTTTTTTTCTCACCCACCCGCTCAGTTGTTGTGGTGGTCTTAAATCTTGGTGGCTTTGAGTTGCCCACCTCTGATATAAAGTTGATACTGGATACTCCCCCAAGTCACATTACGTCAACTCATTCTACTGTTTATAGTGAGAACTTAGTAAAGGCACACCCCTTTAGCTTCTGAACCTTGAATTATCTCATTATCTTCTGTCTCTTCACTTTCTACTAAAAAAAAAGCTATACCTCTTTTAGTTCATTTTGCTGTTTGACATATTTATTACTGTTTGTTGGTAGCCTTACTAAATTGATGACAGTATTCTACTGAATTGCTGCTTTATTAGTGCTGTATGTTACTGTTGTGATTTGTGAGCTATTGTTTCAAAGAAATCTACTGATTAACTATATTTCATTGCTATCTACTGCAATTCTTTACTGTTTAACTGCATTTTACTGCATTTTGTTGCTGTTTAACTGTATTTTTCATACTGCAAGTACTATTCTTTTGACTTTAAGTGATTAATCTGTTCTTCATTAGGATTTTTATCTTATTGAGTTTTTAACCTTAAAACTGAGTAGCATAGACTAAATACAGGTCTGCACAGTATCCAGAGCTTCAGCTGCACAGTTTTGAACCCCTTTTGAGGTATTCCAGGTACAAGTTAACTTTTTTTTTCTGAAAAAAAGTTCTAAGCTTGTTTTCCACCTTTCATATTACTACATTCGTCCAGCTACAGATTTGCTGTATCCAAGATGGCTTTATAAGTTTCTGAGTTCCCCAGACCTTTTTGTGTTAGAAGGAAGCCTTCCAGCTTATCGGTGGGAGTGCTAAGCACTAGGTAACCTATCTACCACATGAGGAGTGGTTTCTGGCTCTGAAATTGTAGTTTATTGGCTGTTTGGGCAGTTTTTCTATCCCTTTCACCTTTCTGGTTTAAAAGCCCATGTTTGCATGGATTTGCACTTGTTTAAGCTCTGCTGATCCTGTTTTACTTCATGCAGACAACAAGAGCAACAGTAAGGAGAAAGAGAGACTTTAAGTACCTCCATTTTGATTTTCTTCTGATTATACTGCTTTCTGTACTTGATTTAAGTCATTTTGTCATTTAACTGCATTTATTTTAACTGCATTTGCTTTAGTATTACTACACACTGAAGTGAGCTAGCTTGTATTGCATTTAAAGTATTTTTATTACTGTTTTAACTGTTTTTTCTGCACAAAACAACAAAAAAATGTTATAAGCTTGTTTCCCACTTTTCCTGTTGATAGGGTAGTCCAAATAGAGATTTGCTGTATCCAGGGCTGTTTTGTAAGTTTTTGAGTTCCCCAGACCTTTCTGTGTTATAGGGAAGCCTCCTAGCTTATCAGTGGGAGTGGTAAGCACTAGATAGCCTTTCAACCACAAGAGGAGAGTGACTTCTGGCTCTGAAGTTGTAGTTCACTGACCGTTTGGGCAGTTTTTCTATTCCTTTCAACTTTCTGATTTAAAGCAGTAAACTATTACTGGTGCCAGAAAGTCTGCTCTTCAGTTTTTCCCTTAGATCTTGATAGTTCTCTTCTCTCTCTCACTTTAATTAGCATATTAACCTAGCATTTCATCAGGCTTTTTGTAGCAATTATTGTAACACACATAAGTGCTATCAGCACTAGACTTCCTTTAAGGAAACAGCTCCAGTACTTAGTAATGATGACCATCCCTCCTGGCATGCCTAAAGGTCAGTTCCCTGTGCTTTTTCCTATTACATGGGCATTCTGAGGCAGTGTAGCAACTGCCTCATGTACACAGGCAACTTTCTCCTCTTACCTCCCATACTCAGACTTATGAGAGATGCACTTATATCTCCAAATTGGAAGTCATGCTCTCTCCAGCCAAGACCAGAATAACTGCTCAAGAGGAGAAGGTCAACACCTGCACACCACCAAATGGAAGACATAGCCCTCCAGAACACCCACCATCACAGCCTTCACATAAAAACACAAACCACACACCCACCTTCATGGAGGCTCTCAATAGAAATCTAACCAAACAGTAGAGACCTCCAAGGCAGAAATGCACTTGACCACCACAACACAGCACAAACCACAAGACACACAGTGTGCCCCTTCAACCTAAGCCCCTAAGGCAAAACAGCTTGCCCAATGCAATAATCATAGGTGGCTCAAAAGTGAGGCACACTGATGTCCCACTCACAAGGTTGAATAAGGAGAAGGTAGCAGTCAACTGTCTATCAGGTGTCAGAATCTGACATATGACACAGGCATGCAAGTCATTTTACAACAAGTACAAGTATGACTCTTGTCATTGTCCATGTGGGTGTGAATGACCTGAGATGCACCTCCCTGAACTACATGAAAAGAGACATGGTGGAGATCTTGGATTATGTGGCCCAAGCAGGTATGACCCAAGCCTAGAGCATCATCCTACCATTGCCCAGAATTATATCGTAGTACAAACAGAAAATGATTGACTTCAACAATTGACTAAGTTTCTGGTGTCATTCTAAGGGGATCCAGTATCTGTCTGCTTGGGATGACATGACTGACAGACCTCGATGCCTTGGCAGAGATGGCTTGCATCTGTCACCCATGGATTTCTGGGTACTGGCTAAGGCTCTTGACACCCCTATTGTGCCTTTTTTAGGCAGTGTTCCAAAGACCAAATTACCACTGTAACACCTATAAATAAATGCTATCTGTATGTCATGCTGCTCGATGTTCGAAGTCTAAATCTCAAGATGCATTCGCTCAAAGCACTTTTCAAAATGAAGAACATCGACATTTGTGCTGTAACGGAGACCTGTTTTAAAGCAGCAGAAAGCACCCATGTACTGCCAAGGTATAACTCTTTCCACAACTTTCAGCCCCAGAACATGGACCAAAGCTCCAAAGGAGGTGGTGTCTCCATATCCATAAAGGATATGCACACCGCCAGACTAGTAGCCCAGCATAATGCATCTGAGATACTCCAGGTACAACTGACATTGGGTAAGATGGCGATTCATGTTGTAGCCTGCTATAGGACCCCAAACATGTCCAAGGCTCTCACTCCACATTCCTAAGCACCCTGGAAACTATTAAGATCTAACCCAACACTTTCATACTAGGTGACTTCAACTACCCCTCCATCAACTGGGAAAGCTACTCATGCACCAATGCACTGGCCCAATGCTTCCTGGAATTCATCAGTTCCAATGCCCTGGATCAGCTCATTCTTACCCCCATTAGAGGAAGCAACATCCTTGACCTGGTTATTACTAACATGGGAAACCATTGCTCTACACCAATAGTCAATTCCTCCCTGGGGTTAGATCTGACCACATACGAATCACCATGGAAATCCACATCTCATCCACACCCCTCGCAAAGGTATCCACTATGAAAGACTTCTCCAAAGCTGACATTGGACTCCTAAAATAGAGGTGCCTAACTTCACAGCACCCATGTCAATAGAAAATAGATGCATGACTGCTGAATTATACACAGACGCATTGTACAAACATGTACACAATTGCAAGGAACTAGCCATACCCAACAGAACCAAGATGCTCTCCTCCATAAAAGGAAGCCAATCTGGTGGTCGCCTGCCATTAATAAACTCAACAACAAAAGGAAGAAACTGTTGCAGAAAAAAGTGAAGTCCCAAGACTGGAAAAATTTCCTTATTAGCCTCAACAAAAAGTTGAGATCCCTCATCAAAACCTCCAAAGCCAGCTATGAAGGCAGAATTGTAGCAGACACTAAAAACAACCACAAAGCCTTCTATAGTTATGTCAAGAACCTCCACAGCAATACCCATATTTGCTCTGAATTACTGCACAATGGTATCCCCTATACTGAGCCAGCAGATATTGCCAACATACTGACTGACAGATTCAGTGCCAACTTTACCCCTCTGTCCCCCCTAAAGGACCAATCTCAATACCAGAAGAATGCCAGGCACACAGCATTACTGCAGCACAGGTTAAAGCTGCATTGTCCAAGGCCAAGAATACAGCTTCCATGGGACCCGACGATATCCCTGGCTGTGTTCTACATGAATTACAAAGTGAACTGGCACCATATCTGTGTGCCCTGTTCACTGACAGCCTCACCTCAGGCTTTGTCCTTTCTGAATGGCTGCTATAGTCATCCCTCTCCATAAAGGAGGAGTGACTACAGAGGAAATTATCACTCCATTAGCCTGATGAGTCTGATATGTAAGGCTATGGATCACATCATCATGGACTAATTAACAAGGATATAGGGAATCTCCAAACTCTAGATCCCACACAATTTTTGTTTTGTAAAAGGTAGATCATGCCTGCTCAAACTGGTTGACTTCTTTGAGTCAGTCACCAGAGCTGTGGATGAGGGTAAGGCAGTTCATGCATCCTACCTTGATATGGCCAAGGCCTTTGATACCATTCCTTATTCAGGAATTATTGATAAACTCACCAAACTAGGCATCAACCCCTATATATTTAGGTGGGTTGCAAACAGGCTAACAGATAGAACCCACAGTGGTGAAAGTAGTGGACTCCAAGTCAGACTGCTGATCAGTCACAAGTGGAGTCCCACAGGGATCCATCCTGGGTCCTCTACTGTTTGGCATCTACTTCTCAGAAGTCCAGGCCAATACACAGGGACTCTGGCTGATCAAGTTTGCAGATGACTGCAAGCTGGGAGCCATTATTAACTCCCCAAGTGATGCAGACATCCTACAGAAAGGCCTTACTGAGACCAATGACTGGTTTCAAAACCACGGCCTTAAGCTTAATGCCAAAAAATGTGTCATCATCCCCTTCGGGAAAAATTCAGTTTCCACTAATTACCACATCGATGGGAGCCCACTGAACACTGAAGGTGTTATAAGAGATCTTGCGACACAGGTTGACATCAACCTCTCCTTTTGACCATCACATCACCACTGTGAGCAGAAAGTCCTTCTATGTGTCACATCTCATTACCAAGGGTTTTGCACCCAGGAAGAAAGATGACATCATCTCTCTCTATTCTTCCCTCATTAGACCATTCATAGAGCATAATGCCCCATTTGACATGTACCTCACTAGACACCTGCAACAGCTGTCAAGGCCACAAAAGTACCTCACAAAGAGGATCCTAGGCCTTAAACACTTGTCCTATATGGACAGATTCAAAAATACTCCAGCTATTCTTTGTCTCATATCATCTACTAAGAAGCAATCTCTGCTTGACTTACAAAGCCATGTCTGACCCAGCTCTGTTAGAAATGCTACATCTAAAGAAATCCCTCCACACCACATGCTCCAGAGACCTCAGCCTCATTACTACAATCAACAGAACATGCTGGAGGGACAGGTTCAGAAGCCAGAGACTGCCCATTCTCTGGATCAGACTTCCCATACATGTCAAGCAGAGAACCTCACTGGCCCTCTTCAAGAGAAATCTTGATGAGTGGATGGGAAATTGAAAGTTCACCCCGTGGATCACTCTAGTGGCTCTACTTGATAGGGGCACTGGGAATTGACGATGGTCGGCACAATGACAGGGCACTTCTATGGGCTAGACTTGTAAAGCCTCCAGGGCCATTAGCCTAGTACTCATCTATGAACCTATTAACCTGTGAACACATGCCTATCACTGAGCCTTTGTCCCACTTATGACCTTTTCCAAGTGTCTTGCTGTCAAAGGTTGAGAGGTATGGGTGTGGGTACAGACTGCATTCTACTGTGCAGAAATGTCCATTATATGTGTGTGGTATATTCCACATAACACTGTGACTTCCAGGTAAGTGAGTGGCAGAGCAGTACAGAGTAATGTGGTGAACCACTGACAGACAGTTGTGTATAGGTTGACAGGTTGATATGACATTAGTAGGCTATTGGCCCTGAAGCCCTTATAACCCACGCAGACCAGAGTGTAGCCCATGTTAAGACGTGTCAGCTCTCAGAGCCCCCATCCAGCAGGGACAAAGATGAAATCACAGGACTGTATATTCTGTTTTCCATGCACTTATACAGGGAGCACATCACAAGGGGAATTGAGGCACTTGGCTTGATGTGGACAGGGAGTCTGTTCCACAGATGGGGGAGTGTGTGGGACACATATATGTCATACCAACAAGCCATACTGATATCACAGATCAGGTTGATGCTGAGCCTATAGGTTGATTGAGTGGCCCTTGACTTCCAGATGTGTAACAGTCCCATCAAGGCAGTGGCTGAATTGCTTTGTATGCCAGACAAGGGTCACCTCAGCAGAGTCTGTATGGAATGGAGTAGAGGGACAGTGCTGTTGGCCTGTCTGTATAGGGTAGGTGTTTGGGGTCCTGCATTCTCTCAGTGGGGAACCTCTGTGGTCTTTCCAGCTGCTGCATGTGCTTTGTGAGGAACATGCCAAAGGGGGCATTGAGTGAAATAATTGGCCTCATAAGTTTAGCATACATCTGTTATGACCTCTTTGTCCCTGGATGGGATACCCTTACATTTGAGTTGTCCCATCTATGAAGCTTTCTGTACAATGGGAGCAACATGATGCTCAGACATCAGGTTGCTGTCAACCTGGATGGCCAACTGCCTCACCGCTGATTGTGTATGTAGGACATTGTTGTTACTGTGAAACTATGTGGGGACGTCAGTCACCCCGAAGGGGATGATAATGCATTGGCAGGCATTCAGCTTGAGGCGATGTTCAGGCATTTGTTTTGGTGAGACTGTCTTGTAGGACATCCACATCACTTTGAGTATTGATGACTGTTCCCAGCTCGCAGTCATCGGCCAACTTGGTCAGCCTTGGGCCAGTGCTTTAGACCTGTACCTCAGGGAAGTATATTTTGTATGCCAGAGGCCCCCAAACCGATCCCCAGGGTATGCCAATTATTATGGGTGTGCTGTTTGAGCTGGCTACCTTTATTATGATTATGTGGGTTCTATCAATGAACTGGATTGATACCCATCCGGTAACATATGGATTGCTGCCTAGTTGACAGAGTTCATGTACTATGATCAAGTGGGGAATAGTGTGTAAGGCTTCGACCAGGTCACAGTGGCCAGAGTGCACCATCTTTCCCTCATCCATGCCTTTGTTGGCTGCTTCAGGAAAATCATACAGAGTTCACTGACATACCTCCCCTCAGGATGGAAGATTGTGTAGGGTAATGTATTTCGATTTTGCCAATGTCCCTGTTAATGTGATCCATGATAATCCATTGCATGGCCTTGCAGATCAGGTTACTTAGGCTGATGGGTCTTTCATTTCATGGAATGGTGAACACTCCACCTTGGTGTCAAGGGATGACAGTGGCTGTCTGCCACTCAGCTGTGACATAGCTAGTACTCAGGCTTTGGGTGTGTAGGGTGCACAATGATGCTGCCAGTTCATGCCTGGGTTCATGTGGTTTGCAGCCTGGGATGTATTCAGTTCCCATGGATGCTGTCCTCTTGACTTTGAGAGGGCAGTGATTCCTGCTCCCTAGTGATAAGGGCTGGGTAGTCAGGTACTGAGGATGTCCTGCTTTCCTGATAGGGGGCAGAGGGAAAACATTTCCACTGAATCTGTCAGCCAGTGGAGTGGTTATATCTACAGCATTTGTGTCTGTGGTGTCCTTGACCACCTGTTCTGCACAGATCTGGGAGCTTCCTTTGGGTATACAGATATATGTGAGGAAGGTCTTACAATTGTGTGGCTTAGATGTGAGCAATTTGGACTCAGAGTTGCCTTTAGGTGCTCTTATTTGTTTGCTCAGGCTAAGAGGTGATTACTTCCAATTGTGCACCTGCTCTTTCTCTTTCCTGGACAGCAATGTTATCCCTTTGGTATATAGTTACTTTATTGCATATGTTTCTGGACAGGTTTACTCTCCCTTGCAGATGGTGATGTTCTCATGTCAGGTATTCCTGATTCCATGCATCTCTATCTATATGCTAACATGCTAGTTTTGTGTACATTCAGACATTGGTGCCTGTTCCTCTACTGGAGTAGGTGGCTCTTCAGCTGTTTATACCATCCTTCTGGTGGTTGTGATCAGCTTGTGGGACATTCTCCTTTTACCAAGGCTAGAGTTGGGTGAAGACAGATAGTGATATGACGTGTGACCGCTTTTCTGCTGGATCTTGCCAGGGAAGATGATACTGTAGGGTGCTGCATCAGTGATCATGCTGGTTACTGCCAAGTCTGACATAGGTATCACATCTTGTGGGGGTATCAAGTGGCTATCCTAAGGATGTAGCATTGATAAGATGGCAGCATTTCTGTGCATTTCTGTTCTGCCATGGCTGGATTCCAAATCAATGTTTAGGTAATATACATCAGCCAGGATCAGGGTGATGGGTGAAATCTTGATAAATTTGTAGAGGGCAAGATATGTGGGGTGGGTGTCCTGACTCAGATATGTTGGCCTGTAGCTACATATAATTTGCATAGGGGTCTTGCTGACAGTTGACTGCACTTGGAGTGTCTCGTGTGTGTTAGACTGTTTGACTAGCCTGGAGGTGTGTGTCTCCCTAATATATATTTATACTCCCCCTCTTTTGGCTTTGCTGCCCACATTTTGGGGTCTGGCTGTGGGATAGGATGAGTAATCAGGTAAGGATGGGTTTCTTTCCATGGCTGTGGGCCAGGTTTCTGTGAGTGCACAAATGTCACCATCTTCCAGGGTTACAACTGCTTGCAATGAGTGTTTTTCCTGTTTAGACTCCTAGCATTTAGCATCATGGCCTTTAATTTGCATTTTGTTGAGTGTTCTATGTAGGTAGTATGGGCCCCGTGGCTTCCCTACAAAGGCGCTATGGGGGAGGCAAGGCCCTTTGCCAGAGGCCTGAAGGCCAAGTGAGACAGATGCAGGCCATCTCTGGCAAGGAAGTGTGGTCTGTCGATCATATATTTCCAGGCTGCCAGGCAGTGGATCTCCCTGGGATGAAGTGAGAGAGCCAAGTGTTACTGACAATCATTTTCCATTTTTATTGAGCCTTCATTCTGGGTGATGGCAGACTGCTGCTTAAGGTTAGGGACATACCTGCATGGGACACATATTCAGCAAGCTGAATCATGTCTGTCTTCCTATCGTCCCGGGAGGTACAACTGCATCATTCACACCGCCATGGACCAGGCCAAAATCATACCTGTACCTGTTGTGGGGTGACTTGAGTCATGTGTGGTATGGCAGATTATGGCACCTGACAAACAAGTGACCTTGACTTTCTCCTTATCCTGCTGGTGAGAGGCACATCTGTGTGTCTCCCAGTGGAGTCTTCTATGAGTAATATGTGTAAGGCCTTAGTGTTTGCTAGACCCTGGTGTGTGGAGTCTGCATGGACTGTGGTGTGTAGGTTTGTGGAGTTCTCATGTGTTTTTGCCTCTGAGGTATCTTTTGTTTGGGTTTTTGTTTTGTTGCGGACCTCCACTTACATGGGTGTGTGTTATGTATTTGCATGTGATGTTTACTGACTCCATACACTACATGGCACCTATGATACTGCACAATTTATTCTGGTGTGCACATTTTCCATTTGCCTAGCCAGTGGTTCCCCTTCCCCTTATGTGTGTCTCTTTGTCCTTCTGTTGTGCAGTCATAGGCTTTTCCCACAGTGGCTGCTGTTATGTATTTGTAATTCTGGTGTGAGTTGGGTAAATGCCATAACATCACACACAAGGTTATGGATTTACACCTCTGAGTGTATATTTATTTAGCAGGTTGTCCATCATTGCACTACTACATTTGCTGTGGTCCTCAGATGGTTTGTATTGCTATATGTTATTATGAGGCTTCATGTTAGCCTACTGTCAAACCATCACAGACAGACATCTGGACAGGCCCATATATGACAGTCAGAAAAAGGCCCACATATGGGGACAGGGTGTTAATACTGTTCTGCCAAACATAGACAGTTATAAGACCAGTTTGGTATTTGCTTGCTTTCTCTTATGGGTATGACATCTGCCTCCCCACTGTCTGCCATTGATGTTTGACATGACCTTTTCTTGTTTTGCAAATAGTTGGCAGGCAAATGCAATGTTAACTCATTCACTCCGGAGCAGCTCAGAAAAAGCTGCCTGCTTAATTCCACCATAGGAACATCAGTGCAGCCTGAGCTCATTTTCAGAAAATCCATTTGTAATACGATACAGAAAACAAATGTTCATAACTCTTTAACTATAAGAGCTAGACTAAAAATGTAAACACAACAGTTGTTCAGCAGACACTGAACTTTCCAACAGTGTAAATGTTGATAGTGAATATCAAAGTCATTATTAAATATTTGGCATGGAATGTTGATATTGTGCATATTTTTTACCTTTTTGGAAAAGCAAAGCACAATATCCTGGTCAATGTACCATGCAGACCCATACAATTTGAATTTAATTTGTTAGTATGAATGTCAGCTTTAAAATGATACCTTAACCATTATTGTGTGATGCTCCTTTCTTGAGATATTCACAAAAATATGATTAATATAGTATTTCTCATAATTGATAAATAAACAAAGCATAATATCTCATCATCTGTAACAGACAGAGCCTACATATCAGTGTAGAAGTTGTGCATCTGAATGTCAGCTTCAAAGTGATGCATCATTTATGTCATCACCATGCTCCCTTGCAAAGATATGGGCATAATAATGAGAAGTATTGGAAATGTATAATTTTCATAATTGTGCAAGACTAAACAAACTGTGATATCTGTACATGTGTATAGTGCACAGACACAGTTATTTTACCATGTTGTAAATAGTAACACTGTCTTCAAACTGAGGTATTACTAAGCACATTCAGATGCTCCCTTGAAAAGTTATTTACCAAAATATGAAAAAAATCATAATTTCCATAACCTAAGTCGGAAATAAACTTTGATATCTGCACATGAGTGCAGCATACAGGCACCATTCATTTACCACGTTAGTGCTATCAATGCTACCTTCAAAATGAGGTATTACTTAGCACATTCAGATGCTCCATTGCAAAGTTATTTACCAAAATATGAAAAAAAACACATAATTTCCATAACCTAAGTCCGAAACAAACTGATATCTCCACATGTGTACAACATACAGGCACCATTATTTTACTATGTTAGAGCTATCAATACTGTCTTCAAAATGAGGTATTACTTGGTACACTGATATGCTCCCTTGCAAATTTATTTACCAAAATATGAAAAAAATCATAATTTCTATAACCTGAGTCCTAACAAAAGTGATATATGTACATGTGTACAGCATTCAGAAGCAGTTGTTTTACCATGTAGACACATATGATTGGAAATCTACACATTCTTGGTGTAGCCAGCATACTGCTTAATGGGTACATGTAAAAAGAAAAAGCAAGGTAAGGACTGCCAATCCACTAATGAACCCAGGACAGGCATGGGACTTCAGTGGCAGGCAAGGCCATCTGATCTGCCCGATAGTTGTGCTAGCTACCCACTCAGAAAGTTGATACCACTGCAGTCTCATGACCTCCTTCAGTGTCAGCAGTCCACCTTACCTATATCTTTTCTCTTTACATATGTCCATTCAGCAATGGACCCAAAGGGATCAAGTTCTGTATTACTAAGCCCTTTGTGTCATCGAAATTCTACACGCCTGATAAAAGCAGAATAAAAAAGAAGTATTGCAGGATGGTTACTGACATATTAGATTGTACATGCTAGCACTCTCCTGAAACAGTTGTTCTTTCTCAGCATCTTCACTAGCTGCTTACCACAGTTATTTGCCAAACTCAAAAAATATATTTTACACAACACATTTCATAATAGAGTTTTACTTACCATACTGGTCCTACTCGGTCATGGGTGTTTTCCATTCTTCTCACAAGCTGCATGTTACCAATCCTGCATAGCTCTCCTCACGCCATTGTAGAGGTCAGTCAAGAACAAAGCAATGCCCTCCTCAGTTAGGTGAATGCCATCCCTTCTAAACAGGTGATTATCTTCTACGGTGATGCTGTCATGGCAGATTGTAGATCCACCTACCCTGTGCATCAAGCCATGCATGAACCCATTCTGAAGACGTCTGGCCTTGTGCGCTGCCCATTGACTGTTTGCTGTTTTCCATATCTGTCGAGGAATTATGTCCGACCACACAAAATGACAACGTGGCCACCACGACTGTAGGTGTTCAAAAATTGCACTGATTTGAAACCGTAGACTTCCGAGTGGTTGACTGATGACATCATTCCCCTCCAATGTGCAGCACAAGAATGTCTGGCTCAGGGTATGTGGAACACTTCTCTTTCAACAACTGCAGTACTCCGTTCCAATGCATACCTCTTCTTGCAATCTAATATACCTTCACACTGGATGTGGGGAAGCTCAAGTTGTACTGGTTTTCAGTTTCGGAGGCATGGCTGGCAGCCCAGTGAATGTAGGAATGGCCACATACCCACACTCTCACTTGTCGTTCTCCTGCTCATAAAGCCATGTCAGTGTCAGAAGGTGGACGAACCTGCACAGGAAAGAAAATGCAAACAGTTTACTACTAAAGTTTGACAGATGTATTGGAAGACTGCATATATATGTATATGATATGCATTACCTGGTTAGACCACCCAAATCTTCACTCCTATGCACAGGGGCAGTATTCTTTTCATTAGGTACATAAGTGGTGATGACGCTGCAGAGGTACATACCTACCACCTGTGAAAACACCAAATTACACACAATGACTGACAAGGGGCACAGAATGGGCACATGTAAATGGAAAAACAGGGTAAGGACCACCTCTCCACTAATATGCTGAGGACAGGCATGGGGCTTCAACTCATGGGTGTCTGAAGTGTCCCATACCAGTGCTGGTTACCCACTCAGACTGTAGACCCAGTTGTTTGGGATTTGATTTGAGAACTTACATGGACAGTGACCTAACTGTTGACCAACTTGTATCTTTTCTTGTAAAAAGTCCTTCTATATTGCACAGCTTAGAAATAAATGAGCTGTGTCTAGATCTAGGGATGTCATTGTCTCTCATTTATATGCATATTGGTCTCTTCTGCCAACCATATAACCACAATGAGGACTTTACTGTGTATTAAACAAATTCTAAAAATGATAAAAAGAAATTGGTGTGGGATGGGTTGAAATGACTCCATGTAGACAAAAACCCATATCTGGCTTGTGCATTCATCAATGTGATAATGACCTCTACTTATGTGAATAACAGTGACAGCTGCTGAGAGTTTTACCTGAAAAGTGATAATGACTCAGTGCTATAGTAGAACTGCAGTTATTGTTAATGTGATAATGAGGTGAATTTCATCACTTGAAAGTTATGCATGCTCAGACACAGGTGATAATTGCTGCACATAACCTGTTGAGTAGACATTCATTATAATTCAGTTTAAATAGTATAACACTTAGATATTACTGAGCCCTTCCTCCCACCTAATGTCCACATCTGACTGACAAAGCCAGGAAAAATGCCCACAATATATGGTAGCTACATGCTGGTAGTAGTCAGCAAGTAATAACCTTTACCTGACTCAGGCAGCTACTGAGTATAATCAGAAATATAATAATACAAGCAGAAATGTCTAACTTATCTGTTTCATCCATGTAAGAATTAGTCCAAATTGTAGTAATTCATGTAATCTCAGCCAAACATCCATCTGGTTACAATAATACAGTGGGGAAAAAGGTAGAAATATTATCCAAAATACTGGCTGAGCAATGCCAAAATCAGCAGTAAAATATATTTAACTAAGCCTCTCATACCACCCAGACCGTATTCAGTAGAAAGAAAGACTAAATCAGAATGTACATGCAGAACAGTTATATATATTTATCAACACTGTTTGTTATCCATTATTCCAACATTTCTTCACATGGATTTAGCACCAGTTTTCCTCAGTACAGTATGTGCATATTGTTAACAGGTAATAAATGATTCTTGAAAGCTGGATACATAAACAAAAAATGATAATAACCGTGACTAAAACCTATGCTTGTTACAACACATCTGTACTGCAATATTCTAGCAAATAGATTAGCTGAGAGAATGTTCTTTGCCTGACTTAAAAGCCATGTCCAACTCAGAATTGATGGACATGCTCCACCTAAAGAAATCCAAGTCACTGCGAGCCACACGCTCTAGTGAGCTAAACCTCACCACAACAATAAATAGAACATGCTGGAGGAATAGATTCCTGTCACAGAGACTCCCCATGCTTTGGAATAAAATTCCTAACTACATTAGGCAGAGCCCCTGACTAACACTCTTCAAGAGAAGCCTTGACGAGTGGATGGGTAACAGAAAATACACCCCTGGGATCACTTCATTGGCTCTGCTTGACAGAGGCTCAGTTAATTAATCAATGGGGTGGCGAAAGCCGACACACTCTGGCTAGGTTTATAAATGCCCTCGGGCAGATAGCCTAGTACCTACCTATGAACCTATGAGATATGCACAATCACCAAAAAAAAATGTTTTGCGAAAAAAAACATCAGTAGCATTTCCTAGTATGTGCAACCACCAAAATTAAGCAGTCACCCAAGTGATCCCTTGAATAAAATGATGTATGCACAAGCACCAGAATGAAATATTTCTCAAATGACCATCCAGTAACATTTCCTGCCGTTTACATGCACCATAATGAAACATACAGCCACTGTTTTGAATAGTACAACAGCTGGCCAGTCTGCCCCTTGGGTCATATGCCTCCCTATCACTCCATCTACCTGTAAAAAAGAAAGAAATGAAAAAAAAAAGAAAACAAATCTCCCCTCTAAATGAAAAAATAACACCAATTTTCACTGCCATCCTTAAATAAACAAGCATTTATCAGCCGTCAGCATTAGTGTTATATCAAAATCCATAAGCCACCCATTTTTTACTCTGCAACCAAGTAATACTGCCATCGGTAGGTGTCTGATCAAAGCAGAATCATTGAGCTGTTTCTGCTGAGACATCTGGCTTTTATTAGATTCCCCATCCATTACCTGCAGTCATAAACAGAAATATATGTGCAGGCCCATAGCCAACATCTGGAAAGGAAACAACACAATGGAGGTAATCACACCTAATATTGACACTTCCAGACTAATGATGACCTGTTCCCTAGATATAAGGGGAAGGGGGCAGGTACTGGGGATGATCAATGTGCAAAAACATGTAGCAAAGCAAAGGATACAAAGAGAGAGAAATAGAGCAATTACCTCAAACATAAAAAGCAGCTGCTTTAGCCTGTTTGTGTTGTGCAGCTTTACACTCCCCTTGTACCTCATAAAGAATTGTCAGAGAGCAAAATGTACAAGTTTAGAAGAGTTACTACAAACTATACCCAGAAGCAAGTCTTGTAAAAGTATATTCCAGTACCAATCATTTACATACTATAATGTGACACCCATTAATAATTACTTTTATGGTAGTGGTGCAAGCCCAGACAAACCTCAAAAAGTAGAATAAAATAAGTAGCAGGGGCACAGCAGCCCTTGCACAGAAGTGAACATGGCATGGTACCTTGCAGTACGCCAGTGAATCAGTTGTCTGTGTTGTGTATGCATAAGCGCCAAAATGACACAGTAAACTGTTTTGCACACTGATCACTTCAGCAGTCTGACCATGTATGCACAAGCACTTCTCTGATACACAATGAATTATTTCCCCAACCAACATCTTTATTAGTATGTCCATGTATACACATGCACTAAAATGAAACATTTCCCCAAACAACCCTTTAGTAACATTTCCTAGTATGTGCAACCACCAAAATGAAGCATTCACCCAAGCAACCTCTTCAATGAAATGCTAATGCATGCACAAGCACCAGAATGAACTATTCCTCAAAACAACCCTTCAGTACCTTTCCTGGTATGAACAAGCACCAAAATGAAACATCCACCCAAGTGAACCCCTTATATGCAGGTAGATTGCTGCACATTACCTGTTGAGTAGCCATGCATTATATTCCTGGTACAGTTGTAATATAAGACTGAGTCATTACCATCTGTTAAGAAAAGTTTAGATTAATTCAGTAAAAGCAGTATAACACATACATTACTCAGCCCTCAGTCTCACATAAATTCTATGCATGACTGACAAAGCCAAATATTGTCCGAAATATATGGTTGCTCCATGCTGGAATTAGAGTACAAGTAATAATATTTATTTACAAGGCATATCATCCTGGTAAAGGGTGTTAGAGCCACTGGTTACTATGAATCAATGAATCTATGACCACTGTGGGATTTACATTTGCATGTAGAATTTTATTGTAATAAATGCAGAATATTGTGCATAAGATGCTATAATATCATAATAATATATATGTAATTGTAATACAGCTATTAAAGTTGTTGTATCTTTCGGCTTTTCCCGGTTAGGGGTTGCCACAGTGGAACTCCGTTCCGCTAATGATTGGCAGTAGATTTTTACGTGCCGAGTTGTTGACCCTGACGCACAACCTTCAATGAACCTTCAACCTTCACATTCACGCATGTCTCCACACAGATGATGCTCTAGCTGAGAATCGAACAGGACTTCTTACTGTGAGGCGACAATGCTACAGCAGCACCACCACCGCAGTACAATACATCTATTAAAGTAATATTACTAAAATGCTATCTTTTCTCTGGGGCCCTTTTACTGGAAATTAATATCAAGATGTCTGCTTGCTATATGTCACATGCACAGCCTATGTTTTTCTTATTAAATATTTACATGAACAAATTGGTGCTGTGCTGCATTACTGCAAGTGTGCAGCATGTTTTGTAAAGCTGCAGAAGCAGAACAGGAAGGAGAGAAGAGAAGGTCAAATCTTAAATATTGCAGATCTAATGCCACTGAGCAATAGTTATTCTACTTACAGGAGCCCCAAATGTATATTCTGTATCATGTGTGAGAATTCAAGAGTCTGCACTCTGTAGTCCATGTATGTGTGCTTCAGTCAGCTTCTGTCAGCAGACAAGCTTCAATTGTACAATTTGGACATAATGTATCACGTCTTTGTAATACTGCAGATGCACTTGCTCATTCACATGTGAAAAAAGACAAATTCAGATGCACACACACACACACACACACACACACACACACACACACACACACACACACACGCACACACACACACACACACACACACACTCTCTGTCACTTCATAGCATAAGTACCGAAATTCCAAACTGCTCTTTTAACTTTCTTCTTTGTTTGAGATGCAATAAACATATTTTCATTAAAAGGGTCCAAAACATTCAATTTTGTATTACAGTTATGGATACTGTCACCTGAAATAATTCAGGCACGTATTTAACGTGAAGACCTGCAGCATAAAGTACAAATTCCCTGTCAGTATCGTGATTGCATTATAATTGTTCGATTCTCAACACAAACAAAAGTACAACTGCTTCTCAATGGCAAATAATAAATAAAGTGAATCGACAGTTTTACAAGGAGCAGGAAGAGTAAGATCATGTTACATTTTGACCGTAACTTCCAGCACTCTGTTCAGCCGTCATCATCTGACTGTATCTTTTCCCCACAGAAACTGGATAGTGTGGGTCCTTGTGTAGAAGGATTAGAGATGCATATTTATGATGTACAATCAAATTAGCGTACTAACTTTTTTTACAGGGTAAGCTCATTGGGCATCTGTGTCTAAAGTCAGCGAAATGTAGCAATGTTTGTTCAATTGACTTGTTCTAAGATAGCTTGCAAATGGAAACTGATGCAAGTGGTACATGACCTGGGTACTCAGGTAGATAGTTAGCAGAACTTCCATCAGCATTTGCCCACAGTGGTGACAAATCACTTGTATGTAGCACAATTCCTGAGTATGGGCAGGCCATCCACATCTAAAAACATTATAGTCCCATTGTTCTCAGGGCTCATCAGACCCATAATTTATTACAATGCACCCTTTTTCATGTACCTCACCACACATTTTACAGGGATGATTTACTCAAGTACATTACTTTTGCCACAGTGAGCTCCCACACATCTTATCAGCCATATGTAAGTATTCTTTGTCATGCATAACCATTAGAAGTTAACAGTGCAAGACTCCCTTCAAGGTGTTATACAAGATGCATGTGTGATATGTGTTTATGTAATGCACCCAGTAAATATATAGCTCATTGACAACATTGATGGCATGGCGTACATTCTTGCAAGTGTGAATTGTGGCATGTATATGCCATGCAACCCTCAAATAGCCAGGATTACTCATAATCTAAATTACAGGTGTAACACTGGCCCTCTTATTACCTCCAAAAAGTGGTAATTTTTGAGGAAGGTGTGCTTGATTACCCTTATAGATTACCAAATAATCATTACAGTTGTACACGTGTTTTCTTGCAGAATGCATATAGTAAGTCACAATCACAAATTTTATGTCAGTGACACATTTTAATGGTGGTATTATTATGATATTGTCTTTGATTGTGAGTGCTTCTGTATACTGTTGTCCATGAGCCTGCTGCTATGTGTCCTGATTGGTTGGGACCTGTGTTGAGATTACATTCATATTCCAGCAACTCATTTTGCACATCTTCACAATATGCACATACCCTCTATTGTATACACAGACCATCCTTGATAAGTGATCAAGTCAGGGTTAAGTCCAAAAAAGTGCCTGGACACGCTGTTAAGAGATCCACAGAAGTTTATTTCACAGATTTAAAAAATGATGAACCACGCTGCAACCTAGTCTCCGAGACTGCAAGACCATTAAAAAATAAACGCTCTTACATACATCTTAAATCCCTGCGTTTTCGTCACTAAGACTTCATCAGACAATGCAATGAATTTTAAACACACATATAAATACTGAAACAGTTAATTAATGAACAATTTCATTGGTCATAATCTTATCATACTCAGTCAAACACACCAATCACTACATTTAATTCATTAATATTAATGCCTTTCATGTTAAAGTGCTTTGTGCTATAAGTTAAAAAATATATATATATATATTCTGCTGTTAAAAACTGACATCTACAATTAGTTATAATAAATAAATAATTTAGTAATAAATATAATAAAATAAATATAAAAAACCAGTGTTTTAACTTGATGTTCTTCACTTGTGTTTCTAGTGAATGGAACTTGGATATTCATCCTGTATTGATGCCCTCTGGTGTCCATAATCTGAACTACTTTATAATTTGTTAGCTCTTAATTTAAGTAGGGGTGTTATAGTCAAATATTCATTAATTCCTGGACTAGTATTAGAGTCCAAATGCACCTGCCACCATAATTCCTTATTCTCCAAGATTTCCTCCCAGAGGCCTCCCCTTTTATCAGGTTTAACCTGATCCAAAACAAAAAATTCATATTTGGCCTCGGGGCATACATTGCAATGTTTGTAAAGTGCATTGGTATTTTTAGCTTTTAAAATATCATAATTGTGTTCGTAAATTCTACGTTTCAAACATCTCTCAGTCTTACCAACGTAGAACGACTGACATATCTGACATATTGCTATATAAACAACTCCCCTACTATCACAATTATAGTACGTCCTACTTGTAACCCTTCTCTTTCTGCTATCTATGTATATTTCTGCCTTATTGATAATGTACGGGCATTGTGGGCATCTTCCACACTTATAAGTCCCACATCTCCTTGTGTTACTATCCTAACCATATTATTTCCCTTTCCAAAATTTTACCTATATTAGGTGGATTTTTGAATACTATCCTAGGTTCCATTCTGGGTATCTCCTCTATGTCTGTTAGAGTACTAAATTTTTTCCATTCTTTTTTGAAGAAATCACATAATCTTGTGTTGGAACTATTATAATCTAAAACTAGACTTCTCCTATAACTTTCTTGATCATTCTTCTTACTATCTGTTTCTTTATGATACCCCGATCCAGTTTTATACTTATTCCCCTTACCTATTAAGGGTTCAAATCTACCCAGCCTTCCCTTTTCTACCTCATTTCTAAGTTTATTAATAAACTCCTCTGGGTAACCTCGTTCTTTAAACATGTTGTGTAGTAACTTACATTCCGCCTGAAAATCGGAGTCATTTGATGTCATTCGAGAACCCCTAACAAATTGTCCTTTGACAATGTTCTTCTTGCTATGTATGGGGTGAGCACTATTATAATGTAGGTATGAATTGACATAAGTCTCCTTTCTATATACCTTACTCTCAAATTTTCTAGTTCTTTTGTATATTTCTACGTCGAGGTATTTCAATGATTCTGTACTAATAGTATAGGTGAACTTCAGAAACTTGGTAGTATGATTAATGTACTCCATAAATTCCATAAAACTTTCTTCACTCCCAATCCAAAATATGACAATATCGTCCAGGAACCTATGGTACAATGTCCATTGTTTCTTGAACTTACAATTAGTGATGAATTGCTCTTCCCATTTGGAAAGTACGATATTGGCATATGTGGGGGCACAAGCGGCCCCCATGGACACCCCTGTTTTCTGCTTGTAATATTCACAATTGAACATTATAAAATTATATTTTAATACCGTGTCCATTAATATCACACTCGCTACCTTGTCATTGAGACTCAAACTAACGTCTTCAAACACAGACTCTTCAAATAAATTCATACCTTCTACATGTGGTATGCTTCCAAACAAATCAATGACATCTATTGTGATGAACCTAATGTCATCTCTAAACTTGTCTTGATTTAATTCCCCCAAAAAATCCCAAGAATCTTTAAGAATTTGCTTGTTATTGACCCAAATATGTTTGGTCTTAAAATCTACAAACTTTGCTAGGGGGACAGTTTTAGAGCCCTCAGCCGAGACAATAGGTCTGAGGGGTGGGTTTGCCATGTCTTTATGGATTTTCGGTATTCCGAATATAGTGGCTACCCTAGGTTTCTTAACTTCCAAGTATTTAAGAGTTTTTTCATCTATTATTTTTTCTACCATTAAATCTTGTAGAATAGAATCAACCCTATGGTATGCTACATTAATTTCGTTTAATGATACCCCTGTGTATTTCGTTTCGTCCCTTAGGATAGTATTCATCTTTCCTTCGTACAAAATTTTGTCCATAATGACTATCCCCCCACCCTTATCTGGTTTCATAACCCTCAAGGATGTATTCCTACTCAATTCTTTTAAAATTTCATTCTCTTCCTTACTCAAATTGTATTGTACCCAACTACCATTGTAATTTGTCCTTACTAAATCAATCATAATCTTTTCGAAATTTTTATTTGAGGGTATAGTGGTGGGTTATAGATGGACTTTCTTCTCAGTGTATTTTCACCCTCCCTCTCTATTGAAGCCCATCTTGGAAGCCATTACTTCCAAATTAATCTTTCTTGTAAATAATTTGACATCCAAAATTGTACGAGTAAAATCCCCTCTACTCTTTGGTATATACTTTAGTCCTTTGCTTAATAATAAAAAATGGTTTGGATTTAAATTAAGTGAACTAAAATTGTAAATAGTAAAATTATCATGGGTGTGTTTGAGTATTGCTTTGTATGTCATCAGGAACGATTTGATTGTCCTTTGGGCTCAGGGTATCTAATAAAATCTCCCCTGCCACCTTCCCCCCCCCCATTTCTGAAAATTTTCTCCATAATGATTGTTACCTTCCTGTATACTTTCTCTATTCTGTATGGGGGGAAAATCATTGTCATAACATACTGTGTTCTTTCCATATTCCTCTCTTGTCCCTTGCCTATCCATATAATGTACATTCTTTCGATTATTGTTCCTCATCACCTTGCGTGTATTGTTGTATGTCTGAAAATTGGGTTTAGGATAGCTTATTTGATTTTCATACTCCATAACATCCCTTTTCAATTTTCCCAACTTTCTCTGTATCACTTCCTCACATTTCATATCTATATTCTTTCTCATTAAAAAGTATCTATCGTTTTCCTCTTTGATACTATACATTAAGTCAGTAGTGATACATGCGTCCAGGACTGCAATGGATTCCCCCAATTCCATTTGTTTACTATTATTCTCCTCCATAATTAACTTAATAACCTCTAACCCACAGTTGTTGAAAACTTTAAGCAAACATTCATGGAAGTGGGACCCAATAAGAACATTATTTGGGAATTTGAAAACCCTTAAGCCCTTAGGGACAATTTCCCTCTCTAAACATTCCTGTAAATAAGCATTTTCGATACTTAATGTTCTGTATTTCAATAACATTTTATCCAATTTAGAAATTTTCATAGCATAACTTTCATTGTCGTCAGTACCAACATTGTTTCTATTAACATCATTACTAACATTAAAGTGAAAGTCACGTTTAAGCCATTCTGTAGTAGATTTTTTAGTATGGATGGCTTTAGAATGAACAGTACCTTGCAAACTTGTCGTCAGGTTTGCATTTCTTTTTGGGATAGCGCCCTTATCCCTTCCGTTGGTGTTCCTTGCTTCATCCTCGTTCGATGTGTCCAAGAGTATCCCAGGGGTGTTGTTGGGGTTAAAGTTAGTCCCAATATGAAGATCGCCGGCTCCGTCTTTGTCGCCAATAAGCTCTCTCTTCCGTTTCCCCCTGTGTCCTTCTGGCTCCTCGGCTCCCTCGACACAATCTATAAAACGTTTACTTCCTACTGCAAGGTTAGAACATAATGGAGTTAACAGGTCAATCAGCTCCGTTAACTGACCTATGAGCCTTCTTGTTTGCCCTGCTTCCTCCTGTGCGGTAGCACTCATCCTTCCGGGTCACGAAACAAGCGGTCCCTCCTCTACCAACCACGAACTGCTAAAACGATCACAGCACTCGTAGAAAAACTGTTAAGTCCAAAAAAGTGCCTGGACACGCTGTTAAGAGATCCACAGAAGTTTATTTCACAGATTTAAAAAATGATGAACCACGCTGCAACCTAGTCTCCGAGACTGCAAGACCATTAAAAAATAAACGCTCTTACATACATCTTAAATCCCTGCGTTTTCGTCACTAAGACTTCATCAGACAATGCAATGAATTTTAAACACACATATAAATACTGAAACAGTTAATTAATGAACAATTTCATTGGTCATAATCTTATCATACTCAGTCAAACACACCAATCACTACATTTAATTCATTAATATTAATGCCTTTCATGTTAAAGTGCTTTGTGCTATAAGTTAAAAAATATATATATATATATTCTGCTGTTAAAAACTGACATCTACAATTAGTTATAATAAATAAATAAATAATAAATAAATAATTTAGTAATAAATATAATAAAATAAATATAAAAAAACAGTGTTTTAACTTGATGTTCTTCACTTGTGTGATAGAAAGAGAAGGGTTACAAGTAGGACGTACTATAATTGTGATAGTAGGGGAGTTGTTTATATAGCAATATGTCAGATATGTCAGTCGTTCTACGTTGGTAAGACTGAGAGATGTTTGAAACGTAGAATTTACGAACACAATTATGATATTTTAAAAGCTAAAAATACCAATGCACTTTACAAACATTGCAATGTATGCCCCGAGGCCAAATATGAATTTTTTGTTTTGGATCAGGTTAAACCTGATAAAAGGGGAGGCCTCTGGGAGGAAATCTTGGAGAATAAGGAATTATGGTGGCAGGTGCATTTGGACTCTAATACTAGTCCAGGAATTAATGAATATTTGACTATAACACCCCTACTTAAATTAAGAGCTAACAAATTATAAAGTAGTTCAGATTATGGACACCAGAGGGCATCAATACAGGATGAATATCCAAGTTCCATTCACTAGAAACACAAGTGAAGAACATCAAGTTAAAACACTGTTTTTTTATATTTATTTTATTATATTTATTACTAAATTATTTATTTATTATAACTAATTGTAGATGTCAGTTTTTAACAGCAGAATATATATATATATATATTTTTTAACTTATAGCACAAAGCACTTTAACATGAAAGGCATTAATATTAATGAATTAAATGTAGTGATTGGTGTGTTTGACTGAGTATGATAAGATTATGACCAATGAAATTGTTCATTAATTAACTGTTTCAGTATTTATATGTGTGTTTAAAATTCATTGCATTGTCTGATGAAGTCTTAGTGACGAAAACGCAGGGATTTAAGATGTATGTAAGAGCGTTTATTTTTTAATGGTCTTGCAGTCTCGGAGACTAGGTTGCAGCGTGGTTCATCATTTTTTAAATCTGTGAAATAAACTTCTGTGGATCTCTTAACAGCGTGTCCAGGCACTTTTTTGGACTTAACAGTTTTTCTACGAGTGCTGTGATCGTTTTAGCAGTTCGTGGTTGGTAGAGGAGGGACCGCTTGTTTCCTGACCCGGAAGGATGAGTGCTACCGCACAGGAGGAAGCAGGGCAAACAAGAAGGCTCATAGGTCAGTTAACGGAGCTGATTGACCTGTTAACTCCATTATGTTCTAACCTTGCAGTAGGAAGTAAACGTTTTATAGATTGTGTCGAGGGAGCCGAGGAGCCAGAAGGACACAGGGGAAACGGAAGAGAGAGCTTATTGGCGCATAAAGACGGAGCCGGCGATCTTCATATTGGGACTAACTTTAACCCCAACAACACCCCTGGGATACTCTTGGACACATCGAACGAGGATGAAGCAAGGAACACCAACGGAAGGGATAAGGGCTTATCCCAAAAGAAATGCAAACCTGACGACAAGTTTGCAAGGTACTGTTCATTCTAAAGCCATCCATACTAAAAAATCTACTACAGAATGGCTTAAACGTGACTTTCACTTTAATGTTAGTAATGATGTTAATAGAAACAATGTTGGTACTGACGACAATGAAAGTTATGCTATGAAAATTTCTAAATTGGATAAAATGTTATTGAAATACAGAACATTAAGTATCGAAAATGCTTATTTACAGGAATGTTTAGAGAGGGAAATTGTCCCTAAGGGCTTAAGGGTTTTCAAATTCCCAAATAATGTTCTTATTGGGTCCCACTTCCATGAATGTTTGCTTAAAGTTTTCAACAACTGTGGGTTAGAGGTTATTAAGTTAATTATGGAGGAGAATAATAGTAAACAAATGGAATTGGGGGAATCCATTGCAGTCCTGGACGCATGTATCACTACTGACTTAATGTATAGTATCAAAGAGGAAAACGATAGATACTTTTTAATGAGAAAGAATATAGATATGAAATGTGAGGAAGTGATACAGAGAAAGTTGGGAAAATTGAAAAGGGATGTTATGGAGTATGAAAATCAAATAAGCTATCCTAAACCCAATTTTCAGACATACAATACACGCAAGGTGATGAGGAACAATAATCGAAAGAATGTACATTATATGGATAGGCAAGGGACAAGAGAGGAATATGGAAAGAACACAGTATGTTATGACAATGATTTTCCCCCCATACAGAATAGAGAAAGTATACAGGAAGGTAACAATCATTATGGAGAAAATTTTCAGAAATGGGGGGGGGAAAGGTGGCAGGGGAGATTTTATTAGATACCCTGAGCCCAAAGGACAATCAAATCGTTCCTGATGACATACAAAGCAATACCGTCAAACACACCCATGATAATTTTACTATTTACAATTTTAGTTCACTTAATTTAAATCCAAACCATTTTTTATTATTAAGCAAAGGACTAAAGTATATACCAAAGAGTAGAGGGGATTTTACTCGTACAATTTTGGATGTCAAATTATTTACAAGAAAGATTAATTTGGAAGTAATGGCTTCCAAGATGGGCTTCAATAGAGAGGGAGGGGGTGAAAATACACTGAGAAGAAAGTCCATCTATAACCCACCACTATACCCTCAAATAAAAAATTTCGAAAACATTATGATTGATTTAGTAAGGACAAATTACAATGGTAGTTGGGTACAATACAATTTGAGTAAGGAAGAGAATGAAATTTTAAAAGAATTGAGTAGGAATACATCCTTGAGGGTTATGAAACCAGATAAGGGTGGGGGGATAGTCATTATGGACAAAATTTTGTACGAAGGAAAGATGAATACTATCCTAAGGGACGAAACGAAATACACAGGGTATCATTAAACGAAATTAATGTAGCATACCATAGGGTTGATTCTATTCTACAAGATTTAATGGTAGAAAAATAATAGATGAAAAACTCTTAAATACTTGGAAGTTAAGAAACCTAGGGTAGCCACTATATTCGGAATACCGAAAATCCATAAAGACATGGCAAACCCACCCCTCAGACCTATTGTCTCGGCTGAGGGCTCTAAAACTGCCCCCTAGCAAAGTTTGTTCAATTTAAGACCAAACATATTTGGGTCAATAACAAGCAAATTCTTAAAGATTCTTGGGATTTTTGGGGAATTAAATCAAGACAAGTTTAGAGATGACATTAGGTTCATCACAATAGATGTCATTGATTTGTTTGGAAGCATACCACATGTAGAAGGTATGAATTTATTTGAAGAGTCTGTGTTTGAAGACGTTAGTTTGAGTCTCAATGACAAGGTAGCGAGTGTGATATTAATGGACACGGTATTAAAATATAATTTTATAATGTTCAATTGTGAATATTACAAGCAGAAAACAGGGTGTCCATGGGGCCGCTTGCCCCACATATGCCAATATCGTACTTTCCAAATGGGAAGAGCAATTCATCACTAATTGTAAGTTCAAGAAACAATGGACATTGTACCATAGGTTCCTGGACGATATTGTCATATTTTGGATTGGGAGTGAAGAAAGTTTTATGGAATTTATGGAGTACATTAATCATACTACCAAGTTTCTGAAGTTCACCTATACTATTAGTACAGAATCATTGAAATACCTCGACGTAGAAATATACAAAAGAACTGGAAAATTTGAGAGTAAGGTATATAGAAAGGAGACTTACGTCAATTCATACCTACATTATAATAGTGCTCACCCCATACATAGCAAGAAGAACATTGTCAAAGGACAATTTGTTAGGGGTTCTCGAATGACATCAAATGACTCCGATTTTCAGGTGGAATGTAAGTTACTACACAACATGTTTAAAGAACGAGGTTACCCAGAGGAGTTTATTAATAAACTTAGAAATGAGGTAGAAAAGGGAAGGCTGGGTAGATTTGAACCCTTAATAGGTAAGGGGAATAAGTATAAAACTGGATCGGGGTATCATAAAGAAACAGATAGTAAGAAGAATGATCAAGAAAGTTATAGGAGAAGTCTAGTTTTAGATTATAATAGTTCCAACACAAGATTATGTGATTTCTTCAAAAAAGAATGGAAAAAATTTAGTACTCTAACAGACATAGAGGAGATACCCAGAATGGAACCTAGGATAGTATTCAAAAATCCACCTAATATAGGTAAAATTTTGGAAAGGGGAAATAATATGGTTAGGGATAGTAACACAAGGAGATGTGGGACTTATAAGTGTGGAAGATGCCCACAATGCCCGTACATTATCAATAAGGCAGAAATATACATAGATAGCAGAAAGAGAAGGGTTACAAGTAGGACGTACTATAATTGTGATAGTAGGGGAGTTGTTTATATAGCAATATGTCAGATATGTCAGTCGTTCTACGTTGGTAAGACTGAGAGATGTTTGAAACGTAGAATTTACGAACACAATTATGATATTTTAAAAGCTAAAAATACCAATGCACTTTACAAACATTGCAATGTATGCCCCGAGGCCAAATATGAATTTTTTGTTTTGGATCAGGTTAAACCTGATAAAAGGGGAGGCCTCTGGGAGGAAATCTTGGAGAATAAGGAATTATGGTGGCAGGTGCATTTGGACTCTAATACTAGTCCAGGAATTAATGAATATTTGACTATAACACCCTACTTAAATTAAGAGCTAACAAATTATAAAGTAGTTCAGATTATGGACACCAGAGGGCATCAATACAGGATGAATATCCAAGTTCCATTCACTAGAAACACAAGTGAAGAACATCAAGTTAAAACACTGTTTTTTTATATTTATTTTATTATATTTATTACTAAATTATTTATTTATTATAACTAATTGTAGATGTCAGTTTTTAACAGCAGAATATATATATATATTTTTTTTAACTTATAGCACAAAGCACTTTAACATGAAAGGCATTAATATTAATGAATTAAATGTAGTGATTGGTGTGTTTGACTGAGTATGATAAGATTATGACCAATGAAATTGTTCATTAATTAACTGTTTCAGTATTTATATGTGTGTTTAAAATTCATTGCATTGTCTGATGAAGTCTTAGTGACGAAAACGCAGGGATTTAAGATGTATGTAAGAGCGTTTATTTTTTAATGGTCTTGCAGTCTCGGAGACTAGGTTGCAGCGTGGTTCATCATTTTTTAAATCTGTGAAATAAACTTCTGTGGATCTCTTAACAGCGTGTCCAGGCACTTTTTTGGACTTAACAGTTTTTCTACGAGTGCTGTGATCGTTTTAGCAGTTCGTGGTTGGTAGAGGAGGGACCGCTTGTTTCGTGACCCGGAAGGATGAGTGCTACCGCACAGGAGGAAGCAGGGCAAACAAGAAGGCTCATAGGTCAGTTAACGGAGCTGATTGACCTGTTAACTCCATTATGTTCTAACCTTGCAGTAGGAAGTAAACGTTTTATAGATTGTGTCGAGGGAGCCGAGGAGCCAGAAGGACACAGGGGGAAACGGAAGAGAGAGCTTATTGGCGACAAAGACGGAGCCGGCGATCTTCATATTGGGACTAACTTTAACCCCAACAACACCCCTGGGATACTCTTGGACACATCGAACGAGGATGAAGCAAGGAACACCAACGGAAGGGATAAGGGCGCTATCCCAAAAAGAAATGCAAACCTGACGACAAGTTTGCAAGGTACTGTTCATTCTAAAGCCATCCATACTAAAAAATCTACTACAGAATGGCTTAAACGTGACTTTCACTTTAATGTTAGTAATGATGTTAATAGAAACAATGTTGGTACTGACGACAATGAAAGTTATGCTATGAAAATTTCTAAATTGGATAAAATGTTATTGAAATACAGAACATTAAGTATCGAAAATGCTTATTTACAGGAATGTTTAGAGAGGGAAATTGTCCCTAAGGGCTTAAGGGTTTTCAAATTCCCAAATAATGTTCTTATTGGGTCCCACTTCCATGAATGTTTGCTTAAAGTTTTCAACAACTGTGGGTTAGAGGTTATTAAGTTAATTATGGAGGAGAATAATAGTAAACAAATGGAATTGGGGGAATCCATTGCAGTCCTGGACGATGTATCACTACTGACTTAATGTATAGTATCAAAGAGGAAAACGATAGATACTTTTTAATGAGAAAGAATATAGATATGAAATGTGAGGAAGTGATACAGAGAAAGTTGGGAAAATTGAAAAGGGATGTTATGGAGTATGAAAATCAAATAAGCTATCCTAAACCCAATTTTCAGACATACAACAATACACGCAAGGTGATGAGGAACAATAATCGAAAGAATGTACATTATATGGATAGGCAAGGGACAAGAGAGGAATATGGAAAGAACACAGTATGTTATGACAATGATTTTCCCCCCATACAGAATAGAGAAAGTATACAGGAAGGTAACAAGCATTATGGAGAAAATTTTCAGAAATGGGGGGGGGGGAAGGTGGCAGGGGAGATTTTATTAGATACCCTGAGCCCAAAGGACAATCAAATCGTTCCTGATGACATACAAAGCAATACCGTCAAACACACCCATGATAATTTTACTATTTACAATTTTAGTTCACTTAATTTAAATCCAAACCATTTTTTATTATTAAGCAAAGGACTAAAGTATATACCAAAGAGTAGAGGGGATTTTACTCGTACAATTTTGGATGTCAAATTATTTACAAGAAAGATTAATTTGGAAGTAATGGCTTCCAAGATGGGCTTCAATAGAGAGGGAGGGGGTGAAAATACACTGAGAAGAAAGTCCATCTATAACCCACCACTATACCCTCAAATAAAAAATTTCGAAAACATTATGATTGATTTAGTAAGGACAAATTACAATGGTAGTTGGGTACAATACAATTTGAGTAAGGAAGAGAATGAAATTTTAAAAGAATTGAGTAGGAATACATCCTTGAGGGTTATGAAACCAGATAAGGGTGGGGGGATAGTCATTATGGACAAAATTTTGTACGAAGGAAAGATGAATACTATCCTAAGGGACGAAACGAAATACACAGGGGTATCATTAAACGAAATTAATGTAGCATACCATAGGGTTGATTCTATTCTACAAGATTTAATGGTAGAAAAAATAATAGATGAAAAAACTCTTAAATACTTGGAAGTTAAGAAACCTAGGGTAGCCACTATATTCGGAATACCGAAAATCCATAAAGACATGGCAAACCCACCCCTCAGACCTATTGTCTCGGCTGAGGGCTCTAAAACTGTCCCCTAGCAAAGTTTGTAGATTTTAAGACCAAACATATTTGGGTCAATAACAAGCAAATTCTTAAAGATTCTTGGGATTTTTGGGGGAATTAAATCAAGACAAGTTTAGAGATGACATTAGGTTCATCACAATAGATGTCATTGATTTGTTTGGAAGCATACCACATGTAGAAGGTATGAATTTATTTGAAGAGTCTGTGTTTGAAGACGTTAGTTTGAGTCTCAATGACAAGGTAGCGAGTGTGATATTAATGGACACGGTATTAAAATATAATTTTATAATGTTCAATTGTGAATATTACAAGCAGAAAACAGGGGTGTCCATGGGGGCCGCTTGTGCCCCCACATATGCCAATATCGTACTTTCCAAATGGGAAGAGCAATTCATCACTAATTGTAAGTTCAAGAAACAATGGACATTGTACCATAGGTTCCTGGACGATATTGTCATATTTTGGATTGGGAGTGAAGAAAGTTTTATGGAATTTATGGAGTACATTAATCATACTACCAAGTTTCTGAAGTTCACCTATACTATTAGTACAGAATCATTGAAATACCTCGACGTAGAAATATACAAAAGAACTGGAAAATTTGAGAGTAAGGTATATAGAAAGGAGACTTACGTCAATTCATACCTACATTATAATAGTGCTCACCCCATACATAGCAAGAAGAACATTGTCAAAGGACAATTTGTTAGGGGTTCTCGAATGACATCAAATGACTCCGATTTTCAGGCGGAATGTAAGTTACTACACAACATGTTTAAAGAACGAGGTTACCCAGAGGAGTTTATTAATAAACTTAGAAATGAGGTAGAAAAGGGAAGGCTGGGTAGATTTGAACCCTTAATAGGTAAGGGGAATAAGTATAAAACTGGATCGGGGTATCATAAAGAAACAGATAGTAAGAAGAATGATCAAGAAAGTTATAGGAGAAGTCTAGTTTTAGATTATAATAGTTCCAACACAAGATTATGTGATTTCTTCAAAAAAGAATGGAAAAAATTTAGTACTCTAACAGACATAGAGGAGATACCCAGAATGGAACCTAGGATAGTATTCAAAAATCCACCTAATATAGGTAAAATTTTGGAAAGGGGAAATAATATGGTTAGGGATAGTAACACAAGGAGATGTGGGACTTATAAGTGTGGAAGATGCCCACAATGCCCGTACATTATCAATAAGGCAGAAATATACATAGATAGCAGAAAGAGAAGGGTTACAAGTAGGACGTACTATAATTGTGATAGTAGGGGAGTTGTTTATATAGCAATATGTCATATATGTCAGTCGTTCTACGTTGGTAAGACTGAGAGATGTTTGAAACGTAGAATTTACGAACACAATTATGATATTTTAAAAGCTAAAAATACCAATGCACTTTACAAACATTGCAATGTATGCCCCGAGGCCAAATATGAATTTTTTGTTTTGGATCAGGTTAAACCTGATAAAAGGGGAGGCCTCTGGGAGGAAATCTTGGAGAATAAGGAATTATGGTGGCAGGTGCATTTGGACTCTAATACTAGTCCAGGAATTAATGAATATTTGACTATAACACCCCTACTTAAATTAAGAGCTAACAAATTATAAAGTAGTTCAGATTATGGACACCAGAGGGCATCAATACAGGATGAATATCCAAGTTCCATTCACTAGAAACACAAGTGAAGAACATCAAGTTAAAACACTGGTTTTTTATATTTATTTTATTATATTAATTACTAAATTATTTATTTATTATAACTAATTGTAGATGTCAGTTTTTAACAGCAGAATATATATATATATATATATATATATATTTTTTAACTTATAGCACAAAGCACTTTAACATGAAAGGCATTAATATTAATGAATTAAATGTAGTGATTGGTGTGTTTGACTGAGTATGATAAGATTATGACCAATGAAATTGTTCATTAATTAACTGTTTCAGTATTTATATGTGTGTTTAAAATTCATTGCATTGTCTGATGAAGTCTTAGTGACGAAAACGCAGGGATTTAAGATGTATGTAAGAGCGTTTATTTTTTAATGGTCTTACAGTCTCGGAGACTAGGTTGCAGCGTGGTTCATCATTTTTTAAATCTGTGAAATAAACTTCTGTGGATCTCTTAACAGCGTGTCCAGGCACTTTTTTGGACTTAACCCTGACTTGATAACTTATCAAGGATGGTCTGTGTATACAATAGAGGGTATGTGCATATTGTGAAGATGTGCAAAATGAGTTGCTGGAATATGAATGTAATCTCAACACAGGTCCCAACCAATCAGGACACATAGCAGCAGGCTCACGGACAACAGTATACAGAAGCACTCACAATCAAAGACAATATCATAATAATACCACCATTAAAATGTGTCACTGACATAAAATTTGTGATTGTGACTTACTATATGCATTCTGCAAGAAAACACGTGTACAACTGTAATGATTATTTGGTAATCTATAAGGGTAATCAAGCACACCTTCCTCAAAAATTACCACTTTTTGGAGGTAATAAGAGGGCCAGTGTTACACCTGTAATTTAGATTATGAGTAATCCTGGCTATTTGCGAGGGTTGCATGGCATATACATGCCACAATTCACACTTGCAAGAATGTACGCCATGCCATCAATGTTGTCAATGAGCTATATATTTACTGGGTGCATTACATAAACACATATCACACATGCATCTTGTATAACACCTTGAAGGGAGTCTTGCACTGTTAACTTCTAATGGTTATGCATGACAAAGAATACTTACATATGGCTGATAAGATGTGTGGGAGCTCACTGTGGCAAAAGTAATGTACTTGAGTAAATCATCCCTGGACTTAACAGTTTTTCTACGAGTGCTGTGATCGTTTTAGCAGTTCGTGATCAAGTCAGGGTGCTTATATCACAAGCAATCATCTCTATTGATATGTGACCTTGTGCGACACATAATATACAATAACTGTGTGATTATATGACTGCAACCACAGAGGAGATGTAAACAGTGATATGTACAGTATTATATACATATGTAATTAGTGTTCATGCTACAGCTGTCTTGTCCTTGGGGTGTGTGTACACTGACATGCCTTTACCTGGTTTATGTTTCACTTGTCCTCTTCCCCTTTCTTCATTCCTACCATTCATGAGTGCACTGCACTGTGCACTGACTACACTTTCCTATAATGTGTTAGAACTGTATTCATTGCCTTAAATTAAACCCTGGAAATCATTGTGGTTGTCTGAGCAATCAAGCAGAAGTAGTTTATTCATAGGTAGACATGTCTGCAAGTCTGAAGTTGTTTGTGCTAATTTACACAATTTCACTGTTCATCCTGCCAACATATAAACTAAGTTTAGGCTTTGCACTAAGCCTACATGGAATTTATTGAATCTCTGGGATAATGTCATTGATTTGTGTTAGGAAAGAACACTATAATCTGCTTGCCATGAAATGGAAAGGCTTACGCTTGTACTTGACTGCTTACATTGAGTACAGTACCTACTGCAACAGTTTTTAAAAATTAGAAAAGATAAATGCAGATAACAAAAATGTCATTAGCAAATTATTTTAACGCCTGTTTTTTTTACTAACAGATCCAGTGCCAGATTCAAAACCTGAGTGAAAACAGCCATGCTTTATTTTTGAGGCATGGTGTAATTATTATTTATACACAGCACGTGTATTAGCTTTGTAGCCTATTATCTAACAGAAGTACAGGCTGCAAGTTTAAATATTCATTGTGCTTTTGACTACAGCATGATGCAGCTCACATTATGTGTTAACAGAGATTATTAACTTTAAGTCAACATTACCATTCTAAGATGGAATTAACAGACATGACACAAACTGCATAGAGTTTGTGTGCAGGGGAAAAGACCTGAAACAGGATGGACATGCTCTACAGTAAACCATTTATCAGTTGAACAGATAAGAGAGAGCAGGACATGCAAGCAGATGGTGTGCAGCCCAATTGTAAATGAACACGTTGTCATGATTCACATTACTCAAAGTCACCTAGGACTATGAGCCATAACTAATGAGGAAATGCTTTCTTGTTGAGAAGCCATGACAACTAACCAACCAAACATAAATCAGTGGACAATAAGTTTGCAGATCTACTGTAAGTCATAGAATCATAGACAATGAGTGGCATGCAAAGCCCTCCATCTGGAACACATATGTTTGCTCTCAAATGAATTCCGTTAACATATGCATGAAAGAAACATGTGAACATGTATTTGTAAATCTAACACACTAACACATACACACGCACACACACACACACACACACACACACACACACACACACACGTTTTGGAAATGAAGCATACATCTGCAACTACACACTGTGGCATGCAGTGTAGTTAAGAACTACAGAAGCACAGGTTGTTCTGTCCATCTAGTACAAGAATCAGTACAAACCATTAGTAATCCTGAATGTGACAGGCTTGTATTGTTAAAAATAGAACACAAAGTGCTAATAAGATGCAAGTGGTAGGTATTATACAAACTACGTTATGAGGCACTTACTGTTTTTAGATAAATGCCGCACAGTACAGGCCACTTCTTCACACGCGCGCACACACACACACACACACACACACACACACACACACACACACACACACACACACACACACACACACATATGTATACATACTCACATGCATACACATACCCATGCAAGCGCACGCACACACACACACACACACACACACACACACACACACACACACACACACACACACACACACACACATACATGCCCGCGCTCATATACACAAACATATTTAGACCAACAGACAAACACATGCATGTGCACATATGCACACAGATCAACATTATTGTGATGTATGAGATGTTTTACATTATTAACAACGGCCAGAGTACATTTGATATATACGACACTGTACTGCAACAGATCAGTATACAGTAGATGAGAATTTTTCCACATTAAGGCCTCTTTGTATATGAAGGACTTGCAT